>NW_016107322.1:10063597-10217090 GCF_001604975.1 Cebus imitator
ACACATAGACACAAAAAAAAAGGATGGAGGGAGATTTACCAAGCAAACAGAGGGCAAAAAAACAGCAGGAGCTGCAATCCTAGTCTCCGATAAAATGGACTTTAAACCAACAAAGGTCAAAGGAGACAAAGAAGGGCATTGCATAATTTTAAAAGGATCAATGTGACAAGAAGAACTAATGATCCTAAATGTATACACACCCAACACAGGAGCACCCAGATACATAAAGCAAGTTTTAAATAACCTACAAAGAGACTTAGACTCCCACACAATAATAGTAGGAGACTGTTAACACTCTGCTGTCAATATTGACAGATCAACAAGACAGAAAATTAACAAGGATATCCAGGACTGGAACTCACATCTGGGCCAAGCGGACCTAATAGACATCTACAGAACTCTCCATGCCAAATCCATGGAATATACATTCTTCTGCACACCGCATCACACCTACTGTAAAACTAACCTCATAATTGAAAGTAAATCACTCCTCAGCAAATGCAAAAGAAGGGAAATCATAACAAACAATCTCTCAGACCACAGGGCAATCAAATTAGAACTCAGAATTAAGAAACTAACTCGGAACCACACAACTTCATGGAAACTGAAAAATCTGCTCCTGAATGTCGACTGGATGAACAATGAAATGAAGGCAGAAATAAAGATGTTCTTTGAAACCAGTGAGAATGAAGACGCAATATACCACTCTGGGGCATATTTAAAGCATTGTCTAGAGGGAAATTTATAGCAATAAATGTGAGGAAGTGAGGAAAGATCTAAAATCGACACTCTATCTTCAAAATTGAAAGAGCAAGATCAAAAAAAAAACCTCAAAAGCTAGCAGAAGACAAGAAATAACTAAGATCAGAGCAGAATTGAAGGAGATAGAGACACAAAAAATCCTTCAAAAAATCAATAAATCCAGGAGCCACTTTTTTGAAAAGATCAACAAAATAGACCTCTAGCCAGATTAATGAAAAAGAAAAGAGAGAAGAATCAAAAAGATGCAATAAAAATGATAAAGGGGATATCATCACTGATTCCACAGAAATACAAACTACTATCAGAGATTGCTACAAACAACTCTATGCACATAAATCAGTAAACCTGGAAGAAATGGATAAATTCCTGGACACTTGCAACCTCCCAAGCCTAAACCAGGAAGAAGTTGAAACCCTGAATAGACCAATAACAAGGGCTGAAATTGAGGCAGCAAGTAAGAGCCTATCAAGCAAAAAAGGCCCAGGTTCAGACGGGTTCACAGCCAGATTCTACCAGACATACAAACAGGAGCCAGTACCACTCCTTCTGAAACTATTCCAAACAATACAAAAAGACAGAATCCTTCCCAAATAATTTTATGAGGCCAACATCATCCTGATACCAAAACCCAGCAGAGACTCAACAAAAAAAGAAAACGTCAGGCCAATATCCATGATGAACATCCATGCAAAAACCTTCAATAAAATACTGGCAAACCGATTGCAACAGCACATCTAAAAGCTTATCCATCACGATCACGTAGGCTTCATCCCGGGGGATACAAGGCTGGTTCAACATATTCAAGTCTATAAATGTAATCCACCACATACACAGAACCAAAGACAAAAACCACATGATTATCTCAATAGATGCAGAGAAGGCCTTTGACAAAATTCAACAGCCCTTTATACTAAAAATCCTCAATAAACTCGGTATTGATGGAACATATCTCAAAATAATAAAAGCTATTTATGACAAACCCACAGCTAATATCATACTGAATGAGCAAAAACTGGAAGCATTCCCTTTGAAATGTGACACTAGACAAGAATGCCCTCTCTCACTGCTGCTGTTCAATGTAGTATCGGAAGTTCTAACAAGAGCAATCAGACAAGAAAAAGAAATAAAGACTATTCAATTAGGAAAGGGGGAATGCAAATTGTCTCTATTTGTAGATGACATGATGGTATATTTAGAAGACCCCATCATTTCAGCCCAAAATCTCCCGTAACTAATAAGCAATTTTAGCAAAGTCTTGGGATACAAAATCAATGTGCAGAAATGACAAGCATTCCTATACACCAATAACAGACTAACAGAGAGCCAAATCATCAGTGAACTCCCATTCACAACTGCTCAAAGAGAATAAAATACCTAGGAATAAAACTAACAAAGAATGTAAAGGACCTCTTCAGGAGAACTACAAACCACTGCTCAAGGATATAAGAGAGGATACAAACAGATGGAAAAACATTCCATGCTCATGGTGAGGAAAAATCAACATCAGAAAAATGGCCATACTGCCCAAAGTAATTTATAAATTCAATGCTATCCCCATCAAGCTACCAATGACCCTCTTCATACAACTGGAAAAAACCATGTTAAGCTTCATAAGGAACCAAAAGTGAGCCCACATAGTGAAGACAATCTTAAGCAAAAAGAACAAAGCTGGAGCCATCACATTACCTGACTTAAAACTATTCTAAAAGGCTGCAGTAATTAAAACAGCATGGTATTGGTACCAAAACAGAGATATAGATCAATGGAACAGAACAGAGGCTTCAGAGGCAACGTCCCACATGTACAACCATCTGACCTTTGACAAACCTGACAAAAACAAGCAATGGGGAAAGGATTCCCTGTTTAATAAATGGTGTTGGGAAAACTGGCTAGCCATGTGCCGAAAACAGAAACTGGACCTCTTCCTGACACCTTACACTAAAAATAACTCCAGACGGATTAAAGACTTAAACATAAGACCTAACACCATAAAAACCCTTGAAGAAAGCCTAGGCAAAATCGTTCAGGACATAGGCATAGGCAAGGACTTCATGACTAAGACACCAAAAGCACTGGCAACCAAAGCCAAAATAGACACATGGTATCTAATTAAACTCCACAGCTTCTATACAGCAAAAGAAACAATTATTAGAGTGAACTGGCAACCAACAGAATGGGAAAAAAATTTTGCAATCTACCCATCTGACAAAGGGCTAATATCCAGAATCTATGAAGAACTAAAACAGATTTACAAGAAAAAAAACAAACAAAGGCATTCAAAAGTGGGCAAAGGACATGAGCAGACACTTTTCAAAAGAAGAGATATATGAGACCAACAAATATATGAAAAAATGCTCATCATCACTGGTCATTAGAGAAATGCAAATCAAAACGACATTGAGATACCATCTCATGCCAGTTAGAATGACAGTCATTAAAAAAATCTGGAGACAATAGATGCTGGAGAGGATGTGGAGAAATAGGAACACTTTTACACTGTTGGTGGGAGTGTAAATTAGTTCAACCATTGTGGAAGACAGTGTGGTGATTCCTCAAGGACCTAGAAATAGAAATTCCATTTGACCCAGCAATCCCATTACTGGGTATATATCCAAAGGATTATAAATTGTTCTATTACAAAGACACAGGTACACATATGTTCATTAAGGCACTGTTTACAATAGCAAAGATTTGGAACCAACCCAAATGCCCACTGATGATACACTGGACAAGGAAAATGTGGGACATATACACCATGGAATACTATGCAGCCATAAAAAATCCAATTAGTTCATGTCCTTTGTAGGGACATGAATGAATCTGGAAACCATCATTCTCAGCAAACTGACACAAGAACAGAAAGTCAAACACTGCGTGTTCTCACTCATTGGCAGGTGTTGAGCAATAAGAACACATGGACACAAGGAGGGGAGCATCACACATTGGGATCTGTTGGTGGGGGCTAGAGGAGGGACAGTGGGGGCTGGGGAGGTTGGGGAGGGATAATATGGGGAGAAAGGCCAGATACAGGTGACACGGGGATGGAAGCAGCAAACCACATTGCCATGTATGTACCTATGCAACAATCCTGAATGATCTGCACATGTATTCCAGAACCTAAAGTACGATTAAAAAAAAATTCTAATTAGTATTTTTACATTTCCCTTCCACATAGCATTGTATTTCCCTATGTGCCATAGACTTTGTTTTATTTAATGTAATACCACTAACCTAATACCAAATGAATGTGTAGATGTATTTAATAAACAATAAGTGAAGTGCAGAAAAGGCAATAATCTGAAGAATCTATGCCTTAGTTTCATTAGTGCCATGTCTATATTTCCAAGGAAAGTACTTTTCTATCAAAGTACCCACAATATTGTTTCAGTTTTTTAATGTGCTTTACTTTGCTTAGATGACCTATTCTTAAAATGTCCTGTGGCTTTGTCTACAAAAAGAGTCAAGCTCAGTGAAATATTTGAAACGATTTATTCTGAGTCAAATATGAGTGACCATGGCTTGTGACACAGCCCTCAGTATGTCCAGGAATCATCTGCCTAAGGTGGTCAGGGTGCAGCTTGGTTTTACACATTTTTAGGGAGGCATGAGACATCAATAAAATACATTTGAGAAATACATTCGTTTGGTCCAGAAAGGCAGGACAATTTAAAACTGGGGGAGGAGGCTTTCAAGCTTTAGGTAAATTTAAAAATTTTCTGATCGACAATTGGTTGAGTTTTTCTAAAGACCTGGTATCAACAGAAAGGAAATGTTCAGGTTAAGATAAAAGATTGTAGAGACCAACGTTCTTTTGAAGTATCATAGTGGCTGCCCTTAAAGACAATAGATGACAATTGTTTCCTATTCACACTGTTAAAAGGTGCTGGACTCTCAGTTAATCCCTTTAGGATTGGGAAGGCCTGGAAGAAAAAATTCTAGCTACGTTAACAGAGATTCTTTGCAGATGCAAGTTTTCTCTCACAAGGGATGGCTTTGCAGGGCCATTTCAGAATAAGGCAAAGACACACGTTTTAGGGTAACATATTTTTTTTCTTCTTTGGCACGTAATGTTATGCCAGAGTCCAATTGAAAAGTAAGTCACAAGGAGACAGGAAAATAGGGTCTGAAGTCAGGGAACATAGGCCAATTCACACTTCAGCTATAGCAGGAAACATCCTCTCTATAGGGCCTATGCCATAAATGACTTTGTAATTTTACTTCATCCTCTCCATTTACATAGGGCATACCTAAAGTACCCAATGGAATCCTCTAGGGGGTAAACTCTCAAAAATTCTGTAACAGGGCCTTTGAGCCTGTATGCTCAGGCCCGCTCCCACACTGCAGAGTGCACTTTGATTTTAATAAAACCCTTTATTCCTTCCTCGCTTTGTGTGTGCGTTTTGTCCAGTTCTTTGCTCAAGACACCAAGAACCTGGACACCCTCCATTTTTAACAATATATAAGGTGTGTGATGGTAATTTATGGTTTGTAGTGTATAACTCCCCAGACTCCTTAGATTAGGAATTTGGGCAAGAGGAGAAAAAAATCAGAGCTTAGTCCACAACTACAAGGCACCAAAAACACATACTGAAAACTGAATGATAAATAAAATCTTAAATTTTCTTTTTTTTTTTAAGTGTTTAAAAATGTTTCACATTAAATTCAAATATGGCTTTTGATTAGTTAAATTAGTATGCGTTAGTTATTTTCACAAGAAACTTGTCTCGTTTATGTTATCTTCTACCAAAACCAAGTTCATTAATGGATGCCTGTGTTTTCAATTTAAATCCCTGCACACAAGTGATGGAAACATGAATTTCTAAATTGAAAAAAATGTGTATGTGCTGATGCCATTGGCTACATGTTCAATCCTATCACCTTAATATAATCTGCAGTACCTGTAATTTCTCCTAAAATAGAATTTGTCAGTTAAAAGAGAAATATTTTCTTTCCTTTTGTACTTTGTGATTCCAATACTTTATTAATCTGTTTAAAAAAGACATTCTAGCTTTCTTTAGGTTCTTTACTTGGTGGCATTGCCACCACTGAGTTTTTATTATGTAAATTATTGCAATCTGGTTAGCTCCTTCTGTCTTTTTTCTTAACAAAAGGGGTCTGCAAGTGCTAATCAAAATGTTGCAATTTACATATTAATGAAGTTTTTATAATGACATTTTCTTCATACACAGGGCGAGGAAAAGGGAGACTTTTTATCCTTTTTTCAGAAAGCAACCACAAAATTTTGACCTTAGGAAGTATCTTTGAAACTTTCCAAAGCTGATTAAGATAGCGTTGATGTATTTTAATCAGAGGCAGGAAGACTTTTCAAAGTGTGAACTGCACACATGCTGTTGTAATGCTTATAAGCACTAAATTTTTGTATACATTCATGTATTTGTAATTGCACAAAATGCTAAGGATACATTTGGTGGTGAGGATGTTGTGCACAATCAAGTCCTAATCATTTTCAGGAAAGGATAAACATTCCACTAAAAATGAGGAAACACAAGAAATGTTCAAAAGCTATGTCAAAAGGGTCCAGTTGTTTTCAAAGAATATAGGTGATTTCCTGGTGCTAGAAAAATCCAGAAGAAATATTATAATAACTAGAAATGTCTATAATTGTGAAGAAGCCCAAGTATGAAAATTCACAAAAATAGCATAAGAGGATGAAATTAGCTAAAACAATCTTCTTAGTAATGAGGTCCTCTGATTATAAAAGTACTTTGACTCCTTGCAATGTGTCACTGAACATCAAGTTGGAAAAACAAATTAACAGTCTATCACTAGAACGTGGTTTCCCACAGACAATACACTCATAAATGAAAAGACAGAGATTCTAATATTCATTATTATTCAGTCAATGACATTATCAGGAAATTCAGGCAAGGAACAACTTGTGTCATATTTTCTGTAATTATCAAATAAGCGTATATAAGCACAACATTTGTAATGAGAATTATCTTTCAATCAATAGCATTCTGAAAGACAATTTATATATAAAAATATGTATATTTAGTGTAAATATACATGTGTATGTATACACATATATATGCTAAAAGAGAAAAAAGGTAACAGTGGCCCAAATATTTTTGTCTGAATTCCTTATTGTACCATATAAAGTATTTTATGTGAAAAATTTATTGTCACTAACAAGTCTGAAAAATTGCACTGTTTTTCCAAATTCAACTCCTTTCCCTCTCCCCAGAAAATTAGGGTGAAAATGAGCAATTTGTTAGCTATTCCTAAGAGTAGCAATGTAATATTTGATTTGTTTCCTCTAAAATAATTATAAGAGACAACTTAGTATCTAAGATGAGCAAAATTTTTAGAATGTTGGACCCTACTATTTTTGGATACTACTATTCAAAATTCTCTAATGTATCATAAAATAGTTCCTAATCTGAAAAATAAACATACATGTAGGTCAACTTAGCTTGGATTAAATATAAGCTACATATTTATTTTTAAAATGGCAGTTATTGAGAACAGACAATTTCTGTTTTGGATTCATGGAAAGACACCCCAACAAGTGATATAATAAGACAGGTCTTCTTTTCATAACAGGACAAGGACACCCATTCAATTGGATTAGATGACATCATGCCAAGAGTCATTAATCCAATCATTGACTTGTGCCTGCAAGTGCTACCGTTTAGACATATGGAACCACTTCCAGTCACATCTGGCCACTTGGGCATGTGAGCTGGCACAAGCATGCTGTCGAAAGGATAAGTGCCCCTGCCCAAGCTACCCCAAATCACCTAATTTTTTGAGGTCATTTCTCTTCACAAAGAAGAATCCTTAAAACTATAAAACTCTCAGCTGTGCATTTATGATCCACAGAAAGTTTATTTTTCTTTGTCTTCTTCACTTGAGTGGTTCGGCTACTGAATAGCTTCAATCTAGCTCCCGGCTTTTGAACCGTTGATTGCTCATGTTCAGGCATTGATTTCAGGTTTTGCCAATTCTTTCAGATTGTACTTAATTTCAAAGGACTTCCATCACTTGCTAGAAGACCAGTTTGTGTAGAAGTGAACAAATGACTTCCCTCTGGGGAAACTGACCTTCACCAACCACAGGCATATATAGGCCTCTCAATGACAGACAGTAATGGTTCTAATCTTTTGCTGGTTATCTCACAAGTCTCACAACTATTTCAGTCTCCAAAGGGGAAAAAAATATCTTGCTTAATTTTGTTTGTTATTGTGTATCCCCATTCCCATTTATAATTAGTAATGCTAAACATGACTGAATTTGTAGACTTGAACTGTTTAAAATACATTAAGCTATAAACTCTGAAAAACTGAATTATATATAATTGTCAGTTATCCATCTTTTTTATGGTACATTGTCATCTAAAATTTAAACCACACAAACAAACTTATACACATATAAAACTCTGTCTCTCTGTCTCTCTCTCCCTCTCTCTCCCTCCCCCCAACCCCCTCCAGTAACTCAGCAAGCATCCTATAAGGCTGAGAATTCAACATGTACTATAATTCAGCCACTCAGAGAATGAGATTTTAGGTTATTTTTCCAGCAATCTCAGTCCTGCAGCTATAAGGAAATAAGTATTGGGCACACAGAAAAGATTTCAGTTCTTTTATATGGCACCTGAGCTGGGAATTCAGGTCCATAATCTTATCCTTTTCTTTCCCTGCTTTGTCCGATAACATTAGACCAACCAGCCAACCCATTCTACTCTTTAGCTAGACAAAGGTATTGAGGGTATCATATACATAGTCACCCAGATCTTTGCTTTTTATACATATTTGATTAGGAATATCCAGTGTTGACACTTTGCAAATCTCCCTTGCTGGATCATGCCATGGATTATTGGTACTTTGCTACTAGAAATAGATTATTTAAATCTGTAACAGATTAGAGAACTAATTCCAGAAACCACAGAACCAATTCAGAAAACTTATCCTTAAAATGTTGTTCCTCTAGCTTCACTCATGGTACCAAAATCTATTAGCAATTAGCACACACTGTTATGGAGGAATAGAAATGTCGAGATCTGCAGTTGGCAAGCTGGAGATCCAGGAGAACTGATACAGTTCTAGTCTGAGTCCAAATGTCAGAGAACCAGGAGAGCAGATGATGTAAATTTCGGTTCAAAAGCTGACAGGCTGTAGACCTAGAAATAACTAATGTTTCAGCCTGAGTCCAAAGACCAGAAAGGGCAATGTCCCAAGTCATATAATCAGGGAGAAAAAGTTCCTTCTTACTCAGCCTTTTGTTTTACTGAGGACTTCAGTTGATAGGATGAAGCCCATTCACATTAAGGAGGCAAATCTGTTTTTCCGTCTACCAATTCAAATGTTCACCTCATCTATAAACACCCTCACAGACAAAACCAGAATCATTTTTGGCCAAATGTTTGGTGAAACCCTGTGGCCCAGTCAAGATGACATATACAATTTGTCATCACAGTCAGTTTTAGAGAGGAGCTGAATGGTAATGAAAGAAAAACAAAAAAAAAAATAAAGTAAATTAACAAAGTACTATTTTAAATTTGAAAAACAATCACTTAATAATGATTTAGCTATTTGAAACTTTACCCAAGATGAGTTGATCTCATTTATGAGAAATCTCTATTAGTAGTTTTTGCTTTTCCTGAAATATTAATGATATCTAATTGATCTTATTTTTAAATATCTAAATTCTGACTAGAGTTGGTGAAAATTTTTGTACAATATTATGTATTTGTTTGTTGCTTGAGTTTCTATGGACATTTTCAAATATCAGCTTTTTACACATTCTACACAGCAAAAGAAACTCAAATGTGGCCATAAGAGCTAAAGGTTGTTAGGAGCACACAGTGGGCGGCATGTGCCTGGTAAAATTCCAGACTGCATTCCTAGACTAAACACTTGAACATAAACTGTGTTGTATTAATTCATTGCACAGAACTTCTCTCTGCAAGACACGACTTGAAGGGGGTGTGTGTGTGTGTGTGTGTGTGTGTATTTATTGGCTGAATATCCTTCTGAAGTTCATGGGGACAGAGGTCTTGTTTCTTTTGTTCATTATCATATATCAAGCACCTGGCACCATGGCTGGCAGGGAAAAGGAACTCTGCAAATATTTGTTGAATGACCGAATGAATAAAGATGAATTACGCACTTTCTAGTTGTTCTTTTATTTTCTTCCCAAGAGCAAAAATTGTAGGCCAGTTGCAGCACATCCAACTGTAATTTTTTTTTACCATGTAGAAAATAAAGGGCATGCTCAAAGCCTTTTGATTTAGAATTTAGGCTGGTTTGCCCCTTGTTGTATAGGTCCCAAACCAATTTAAAAATCTATGAGTATGTTTTGCATATAAATTAATATAATAGAAGATATAAGAACAAGAGTAATCAAAATATATAAACATGGAAAGGACAGAGTTAGTAGATTCTGACCCTGTCTCCATAACTTTATTATGATTATTTTACATGTCCTAAGGAGTGACTTGTTTCATAATCTCACTGAATACAGGGTAGAGCCACCATCATTTTTGTTTGTTTGTTTATTTTGAGACAGGTTCTCACTCCTGCCACCCAGGCTACAGTGTATGAACAGGACTCACTGCAGCTTTGAACTCCCCAGCCCAAGCAATGCTCCCACCGCAGTCACCTGAGTAGCTGGGACTACAGACAGGCCTGTGCCACCATACCCACCTAATAAAAAAGGAAAAAAAATCTAGAGATGAGGTCTCTTTATGTTGGCCAGGGTGGCCCTGAACTCATCAGCTCAAGCGATCCTCCTGCCTCAGTCTCTGAAGTGCTGAGATTAGAAGTCTGAGCCACTGCACCCAGCCTACTGTCATTCATATTTACTTTTCTGTTATTTAGGAACAAATATGCTACAGCAGAAATTGACTACCAGTAAAATTCTTCTCATTCTCTAATAACTAGTTTCACTTTTATTTTTAATTGTATATATAAACTAACACTAAAAATTTCAAAAGTAGTTTACAGAATCTTATGAGATGAACTATCTTACATAAATTATAAAAGTAATATAAGGAGAAAGCCAACAGTAACCCAACATAGCACTAGTATTTAGATAATCTGTATTACAAACCCTTTTCAGCTGTATGAGCATAGTCAATTTTTTTGTATTACCCAGATTTTTCCCTTTTAATGTGGAATAATAAAAGCACTTTGTAAACTGAAAAGTGTATATAAATGAAAATTATAATTACTGGTCATAAATACTAATTACTGTATAAGATTTTAATTTAGAAACATTCATTGTCTAAATAAAGCGGTAGAATGGAGAGAAATTTCAGAGAGCAATGTAGTAAAATTTATCTTAAAAATTGTATGTTTATAGAAAATTCAGGCCAGGCGTGGTGGCTCATGCCTGTAATCCCAGCACTTTGTGAGGCCAAGCCGAAAACATCACTTGAGATCAGGAGTTTGAGACCAGCCTGGTCCCAGCCTGGCCAACAAGGTGAAACCTCTTTTCCATTAAAACTACAAAAGTTAGCTGGGTGTGGTGGCACACACCTGTAACTCCTAGCTACTCGGGAGGCTGAGGCAGAAGAATCACTTGAACCTGGGACGTAGAGGTTGAAGTGAGCAGAGATCCACCATTACACTCCAGCCCGGATGACAGAGCAAGACTCAGTCTCAAAAAAAAAGAACAAAAGAAAAGAAAATTCAATTTGGATAAAGCAATGAAACCTCCTACCTTTTCCCAAACCCCCAAAACATGTAGTTAATTGATGGAGTCTTTCTCATCTTTAACAGAAATGCAAATAATGGTGGCACTACTACTATAATAAACTAGATTACAAAACAAGGTTTAATCATATATAGATAGTGCAGGAATGATATAACATAGACAGCAAAGTCACGCCGTCTCTGCATTTTCCTAAAGCATTGCTTAACTCTCTAATTGCTCTGAAAATGTGTCCTTTTTTCATTGTATGCAATTATTACAAGAACTAATCTTTTACTATATGTATTAGCAACTGGAGTTAGGCAAGTATCTGAACCTCATGTAGAAAAACATAAGAATATCTTCAGAATTAACGAGAAAAAGAGAAGTGGTTATCCTTATCAAAACTTCAATCAAGGAGCATTATGTTCCTGGTGCATTATATCGCCAGTGCACAAAATAACAACAGTTACTCTTTAGTGCCCACACATAATTAGTTATTTCCTTTTCTGATATGCCTGGCAAGGTGACTTAGCTTGAAGTCACCTTTCATTCAAAAGCCATCTTGGCTACATGTTTGCTAAAGCTATTAACTTATAACAAACAAAGGCTCTGCTTTTGTAAAAGTGTACAAAGCCTGGAAAAGCTTTCAGTTTTGGACAGTCACAATTGAGTTATTTGTAGAGGTATAAACATTCATCAAAGACCACCCATCTCTATCACAGCACAATGCCAACCAGTTTAATGGTTGTTAAATCTGGGTAGCAAGAATGTCATTAGCGGCTCTTGTGATGGCACTTCTTTATTGTTTGCCAAATATGTGCTCAGAATTAAACAGAATAATAATTTAGATATGAGATTCTGATAAACAGAATGTGATTGAGGCACTTTCCACAGGAGAAAGTGTACAGACATTTGGCAACAGCTAAAGAGGGGCCATATTTTTAAAAATCTCAAGCACTACTTAATATATTTATGTCACCCTTAATTTTGCTTTGGAAATGTCAGTCACTAATAGGAAATCCTTCACTTTTCCACAATCAAGCAACAAATACACCTACGTTTACCTTCTTTTCTTCTTTCTCACTATAACTACAATAGAGGAATTGAGCTTCCCTCTGTCAAAGGCCAGCTTTTCTACAGCTAGTCTTGACCTCGTCTCCCCTAGCCATCCTTAACTACCCCATCTAAAGTATACCTTACTATAATTGTTTCCATAGCCCTTATCAAACCTGGCACTACTTTGCTTAAATGTCTATATTTTTCTACCCATCTAGAATGAAGCTATATAGAGACAGATACCTTAGTCTGTATTATGTCATTGACACATTAAATTTTTAACTGAAGAACAAAAGACTATATGACATTGTTACTGTGCTTGAAGATACTACAAATTGGCTTGCCAATGAATTCTAAAGTTATTACCAGGATTTAATAAATTAATGTTAATGGCTATAAAATATTTAAAACAGCTCTATCAAAATAAGCTATACTTTGCTAGTAATAACAGTATTTTCAGGAAAAAATGGGCTAGACTTTAAGAAACTAGATGTGAGGCAGCATTCTGGCAATTAATTTGTTAAAAAAACAAAAAACTACTATCTATTACTGTCTCACTGTATGACTTGGAAATACGTAACACATACATGGGTTGGACCAATGGATATCTTACTTCCTTTTCAACTAAAAAATTCAGCAGCTTTGCAATTTGCGTCATTACAAAAGTGATAACATTATTATGGCTAGATTCAATAACAAAGCTTACAAGAGCATCTGTGATATTAAATAGGCTTTTTAAAACAACCGATATTAGATATAACTTTCCAGATCTAAGGCCTAACATGTAATGCACAGATGGAGGTGGCTCTCTTCCCACTTGCTGAAGCTCAGCATCTGATGAGCCTGGTATTTAAACTAATAATCAGAACACAGTGTGATCAGTGCTAGCCTATGAGAGATGTGTGTAGGAGTTGCTGTTAAAATCCAGTGGAGGAAGAAATTAATTTAGCTTCAAAAGTCTGGAAAGGCTTTATGTACAAACCAGGAAAAGAGAATAGGAATTTCCTCAACAAGTAAAACAGTGAATGTTAATCATAGGGGTTAGAATAAATAGATATACGAAACCATACAAGTACGTGGAATGTTTTAGAAATGGCAGTAGTCTAGAGCATACACTGTTTGAGAAGGGGAAGTAAATGGCAATTGTAAAAGATAAGGCAGGAAAGTGAGGTTGGAAGAGGCATATTTATTTGAATCCGTCAAGAATCTGTATTGACTATTTTCTAGGAAAGAGAAAAAGCACTCCACAAAACAAAAGAAAACAACAGAAAACCTCTAGCAATTATAAACAGGTTTAAGAGCTTACAAAATTGAATGGAATGTTCTACTGCAATGGTAAATGTGAAGTTTGAACTTTATTATGTAGGAAACACAAAAGATTTAAGTGGGAGACCAGGCACAGTGGCTCAGGCCTGTAATCCTAGTACCTTAGAAGGCTAAGGCAGGCTGATTGCTTTGAGCTCAGGAGTTTGAGACCAGCCTGGCCAACATGGTGAAACCCAGTCTCTACTAAAAATACAAAAATTAGCCAGGTATGGTGGCACGTGCCTGTAATCCCAGCTACTCAGGAGATTGAGTCAGGAGAATTGCTTGAATCCAAGAGGTGGAGGTTGTAGTGAGCTGCTATTAGGCCACTCCACTCCAGCCTGGTTGACAGGGCAGAACTCTGCCTCAAAAATAAATAAATAAATAATAAATGTGAGGAGTTTCCAGGACCGATTTGAGAAAAGAGCGCAGGTAAATTAATGGTATAGTGAGAAGGGCATGTCTATAGGAAAGTAAGAATAACTAGCTGAATGAAAGGAAGTTAAGAAAAATAAAACAGAATAATCCACAAACTTGGGAGCATCTTAAAATATAGGTGTTATACATGGACTATGATGGAGATGATAAGAGGGAATTGTTATCACTTTTGAGTGAAGAAGATTCAAGATGTTAAAAGTGCTTTAGGAAAACGATGACTAAGTGAGTGGATGAATTGAAGGAGAGACTTGGAGTTGCTTGGAATCAGGTATACATGCCTGGGAATGTCACAAAAAGTTTAGAGCTTTCCATAGGAGTTTAATCATGTGTTACACAGCGGTTCACAGAAAGATAAACTTCAGCGTTTTGTTCATTTGGTGCAAATTTGGAATACTAACTATGCTTTACGTTCAGTAAATAGATATTTATTTTTATTCTCATTTTACAGATGAGGAAATTGGGACACTGAGAGTTTAAGTAACTTGTTCATGGCCACACCATGAGGAAGTAGTACAGCTAATTCAATAAAGATGAATAAAGTGTCTTTTTTTACTAGTGTGCTAGTCATGCTTCAAATATACAGTATTTCACTATAAAAGCATAGGTGAACATGGTTTTGTGTCATTAAAAATTCTGACATGATATATACATCTTTGCTTCCAACCGGGAAAAAATGGATTTTTGTATTCCGGGGGAAAACTTGTTTATCAGTCTAAAGCAACAGTGAGAAATATTTTCACATAAGATGTAAAAGCACTCTGTAAGGGCTACCCTGTTTGAGTCTTAATTTGAGGCTCCCTACAGTTTTCCTTTATGCCTATAAGTATTATTTTGTCAGAAGCCAATGCCTAAACCTCCTTGCTGCCTAAAGACCACGCAACAGTTGACTTTACTATCCCTTTCTTTCCAGGTAGTTATTGGAAGAATAATTGCATTACAATCTCAGACTGACAAATGAATAAGTGGCCAATGTCATTGTGTCAATTTTTCTCTAAAAATTACAAAACCAGAACAAAATAAATATGGCTTTTACAAAAACTACAAACCTCATCCAAGCAAAAAAACAAAAAAAACAAAAAAAACAAAAAAAAAACTACAAGACAATGAAAAATAAGTGGGAATGAAAGAGTCCTGATGGTCTGTCAAAACCAAAGAAATTAGGTCTGAGTACAGACTCTACTGTCCTAAACTGCCTGGATTTGAATCTTAGCTCTGCCACTTTTTAGCACATGACCTTGGACAAATTATTTGAATACTCCATGCTTCAGCTTTCTTATCTCAAATGGGAACAATCAATATATCACTCTAGTAGTACCAAAGTAAAGATAAAATGAGTTAATACATGTAAACAGAATTAGAACGGTACCTACATATAAGTGAGCTCTGTAAGCTTTAGCTGTGGATGTGATTGTCCCCACTCAAAAAAAACTTCTTGAAAGAGTGATCAGTAATAGTTGTCTTCATTTTCTTTCCTCCTTTCTATCTTCAACCGAGTTCAATTTGTTTTCAATGATTACCAAGCCATCGGAAGTGCTATTTTTAAAGATTATCAGTAAAATTCATGTTTTCAAATTCAAAAGTCATTTGTTGTTTTTTTATACTTCCTAACATCTCAGTGATATTCAATACTGTTAAGCACTGCTTTCTTAACAAAGCATTTTGTTTTCTTGGCTTCCAGGAGATCACATTTTCCTGATCTCCATCTTATTCAGTGACATTCCCAACAATTCGAATTCCCTCTTTACTATAAATAAATATTTGAATGCCACAGTGCTATTAATGAATTGTAGATTCTTTTTACATATACTGTCTTGTTCCAGGTAATCTCACACAACTTTATGGCTTTAAATAGCAATTTTATGTGGAGACTGAATTTATAATTTTAGTTCTGACAGCAGTTCAGACTTCTCTACTGGCCTCCAGATTCATACTGAAATCATGCAATCACTCAAGTGATATCTCCACTTGCAAATATAATAGAAATCATGAACTGAAAATGTCCAAAACCAAATACACCCAACCTGATATTTCAGATCTCTTCAGAAAGAAGATAGTCACTTCATCTTCCTATAAATCAATTGTTATAGACATTGTTCCAACTTCTTTGGGATAAACACCAAAGAAAAAATTGTAATGTGTATTTAGATTACTCTTGTGTTACAAGTTTCTGAGAGTTTAAAAAAAAACACCGTGGTTTACGAATCTTGGCATCAACTGAAAATTCAGGAGATTTTACTACCAAAAGGAAGGAGAGAATAAATAATGGAAAATAGCAGTTTGTATAACAGAGGTGATTGCTAAATATTATTAAATTAATCAAAATTATCATGGCCCTGAATTTATTTTATTTTATTAATATAATATTAATAGTGTGAGATTTGTCATTTAGTCCATGATACATATCAAAAATAATTCACATCACTGTAGTATATAATGCTATAAAATCCCTATTTCTTACTTATAAATAGGAAAAGGAAAAGGCCAAAGACACATCTGTTGATTGATCATATTAGTAATAGGTATAAAGTATTTGTTAACGCTTTTTCAGATGAAAATATCTCAGAATCTATTGGCCAAAAATAATATTTCTATCTTACAATATAGCTACATGAAGAACGTGCTTGGTCTTTCTCCTCAGTGACTTTGCAAAGCTACCCATCATCCCAATCTTTGGCTCCACAAGGAAATAAAACAAGAAAGAAACAGAGAGGTATCACTAGAACTCTTAATGTCTAGACTTAATTTATAAGGTCCAAATGCTCTGGATTTAGAACCAACTTCTTTTTCCTTACTTCAAATTAAATTACTAATATATTTGGCCCTGATATTTGTTCACTCAGGCTTATGGGTTTTTATTTCTACATTTAGAGTTGAAAAATGTATAAATATAATAGAAGCAATAATAACAAAGGCATCCAGCCTTAGGGGTCAAATACCAGTTTGGAGTTAGCCTTGACTCAAGGCCCTTTGACTGGCATTTCCATTGCTAGAGTTAACCCAAGTCATTTTAAGATCCAACTAAATTTTGTTTTGCCTTATCTGCAGGTTATCATTCTTGCAAGAATCATCTCACCCTGGCAGGATCTTGACTGAAGTCTCAACAATTTAGTGAGGCTCAAAGAAATTTTGCAAGGTCGTAAATAATGTAGGTTTGTTTGCTAATACAAAACCTGAAGATGGAATGCCAGCTCTGAAAAACTCAGGGCAATAGTTAGACATGTCACATACTATATTCTCATTTACAATCAGGATCACTTTTAAAGTGAGTGATTCACAGTTTACTCTTATGAGCTAATTTCAATATTTCTTTCTGGTATACACTTATAAGTCTTTGTTTCTCCACAACTCATTCACCTCTAGGGAGAATGTCAGGAAAGATATTAGTATCAGTGAACACTCTAACAGTACACTCTGAAGGAATATTAATTTATCACATTTTTACTCAAAAAGATAGGTTTTCCTCCTGTGGAAAGTTGCTTTTAGTCCTGTAAGTCACATATCACATAGAAGCCACTATAGATATATAAGCATCTATGTATATTCAGTTGACATTTGAACAACACAAGCTTGAAATGCACAGGTGCACTTACACATGGATTTTCTTTCACCTCTGCCTTCTCAGAGACAGCAAAAACAACTCCACCTCTTCTTCCTCCTCCTCAGCCTTCTCAGGGTGAAGACAATGAGAATGAAGGCCTTTATAATGACCCATTTCCACTTGTCAACAGCAAGGGTCCAACTGCAAAATCTTTGAAGAGATTGATTCTGAGCCAAACATGAGTGACCATGGCCTGTGACACACCCCTCAGGAGATCCAGAGAACATGTGCCCAAGGTGGTTAGAGCACAGCCTGGTTTTATATATTTCTGGGAGACATGAGACATCAATCAAATACATTTAAGTATTTAAATGTATTTGGTTCGTCACAACTGAAAGCAGGTGGGGACAGGTGGGGGAAAGGAGGGTCCCAGGCTATACGTAAATTTAAAAAATTTCTGGCTGACAACTGGTTGAGTTTATCTAAAGATCTGGGATTAATAGAAAGGAAATGTTTAGTTTAAGATAAAAGATTGTGGAGACCAATGTTCTTAAGTCTCATAGTGACTGCCCTTAGAGACAAAGATGACAAATGTTTCCTATACTGACCAATGAGAACACGTGGACACAGGGAGGGGAGCACTACACACTGGGGTCAGTTGGGGGGAAATAGGGGAGGGACAGTGTGGGGTGGGGAGTTGGGGAGAGATAGCAAGGGGAGAGATGCCAGATGTAGGTGATGGGGAGGAAGGCAGCAAATCACACTGCCACATGTGTACCTATGCAACAATCTTGCATGTTCTTCACATGTACCCCAAAACCTAAAATGCAATAAAATAAATAAATGGAAAAAAAAAAGATGCTAGGCTTTCAGTTAATCTCTTCATGATTGGGAGGGCCTGGAATGAATAAGATCTAGCTATATTAATAGAGATTCTTTACAGATGCAAATTTTCTCCCGCAAAGGATGGCTTTGTAAGGCCATTGCAAAATATGGCAAAGAAACATGTTTTGGGATAAAGCATTTTGATTTTCTTCTTTATCCGTCATGTAATGTTATGCCAGAGTCAGGTTGAAAAGTCAGTCATGATATATAGGGATAAACAAAACCCATCTGATGAGAATTTATGATTCATAGGACATGACACCCCAGACTCCTGAGACAGGAATTTGGGAAAAATAAGAAAAAAAATCAGAGTTTAGTCATCACCCTTAATGAGTAGTAAATATATTTTCTCTTCCTTATGATTTTTTAAAAACATATTCCTTTCTCTAGCTTACTTGATTGTGAGAATACAGTATAAAACATACAAAATACGTTTTGACTGTTTATGTTATCCACAGGGCTTCCAGTCAACTGTAAGCGATTAGTAGTTAATTTTTTGGTAGTCAAAAGCTATACACCAATTTTCAGCTATGCAAGAAGTTGGTGACCCAACTCCCCACTTTTCAAGGGTCAACTATAGACATAAAATTAGACATGAGTCAAGAAAGTTTGTTAGAGTGTTGTCACTCTATAATGATATGTCGTTACCAGTAGTAAGATGGGTAGTTATTTGCTCTTAATATTAGCAAAATTTCTGAAGTTTAAAAATATGAGGAGTGATATAAAGGGGAGAAAGAAGGTTAAGAAGGCATTTAGAAGCCTCACTGAAATATATAATTGAGAGTATTCACCTGAAAGTGGTAAGTAGGCTGAGGTTTATAGGCAACCAAATTTTTTGCATGCATGTGGATGCCTCACAACTATTTTTGCTATAATTTTGTATTACGCATCTGTGGAACAATGATGTTGTCTTTCAATGTCAAGATGGATCATATGGCATTTTATGTTATTTTGTAAGTTATATCCATATTGAAGATTTAAGGACTGTTTAATTAAACTGTGTCAATATGTTATATAACACAAAAAAGAGTTTATTGTATACACATGCATATGTACGTTAAAGCGTTAATAAGCCATCGTACTTCTCTTGCTGCTTAGCATAAGCAAGACAGCAGGGTGAAGAAGAGCACACATTGGGAGTCAGGTTGACTTTGACTTCCAATCAGATCTAGCATTTGCACTTAGCGTGATCTTAGTCTGATTCTATAAGCACTCTAAGCTGCAGATTCTTCATCTACTAAATAGGGATGCTAAAACTTACCTCAGAAGATTATTGTAAAGTGAAATAAGTTAGCATTTATATAAATCACTAGGCACTTAATGAATGTTCATAAATGCAGGGTTTTTTTTTTTTAATTTTTTTTTGAGACAAGGTCTCCCTCTGTCACCCAGGCTGGAGTGCAGAGTTATGACCTCAGCTCACTACAACCTCTGTCTCCTGGGCTCAAGCAGTCTTCCCACCTCAGCTTCCCAAGTAGCCGGAACCACAGAACTCACCACAATGCCCAGCTAATTTGGTGTGAGTCACTGGGTCCAACAATAAATACAAATATTTTTTAAGTTTCTGATAAAGCTTGGTAATTTTGGAGGGTATAGGTTAAGAGTGCTGTCATCCAATAAGGTACATGGTGATCACTAGTCGGACGGGTAACAAGTCATTTGTTGTTAAAGTTGGCAAGAGTTCTGAAGTAGGTAAATGCGGAGAGTGATATAAGGGAGACAAAGAAGGCCACGAGCCCCGCCACACACACTTCACCATCAGGAGTCTGGGGGCCATAAAGAAATAAGACGTATTGTTATTAAATTGCGGTGCATATTGTTGAAGTCATGTTGATCCAGTGTTAGTTTCTTTGCTATAATTATTGCTCCATGACCACAAACTAACTATTTGTAATGTGTCTAGATATCTTACAAGTGTGTATTTAGCTTTAAGGACCATCATGTAGGAGAGCATGGTAGAAGCCACATAAGCTGTCATTTATGCTGGGAAAAAAAGGTCAATGAACCTCTTCATTGTATGACTTAGACATTTTCTGTGTCATGCTGCTTAAAAATATCTTAGAGGAAGGTGTTTAATGAGATCAGGCCTTCCCTTAAAATGTAAGTCTTCTCTTATGTTTTTAGAACTGGAACCAAGCAATAAAAGTGCCCCAGACTCATCATACCTATGGAACAACAAAATGGTGGAGTTTGTGGGGCAGGAGGGAAGACAGATAAAGGAGGTAGACAGGGATAGAGGAATAGCTAACAGATAGAGGGTCCTGATGATGTTTGACTTACTGTCTCCAATTATTCCTGTGGTTCAGACTTATTCTCCACATTCCTGAATCTCTTAAGAATACCTCAGATGCTTATACTCCCAAATTATTTTCTTGCATACTCTAATTTGAATCAGATTTCTGTCTTGCGTAACAGAAGCATTTGTGCAACAGAAGCGAGAAGCATGCCATGCCCTTCTGCATACACACCTTTCTCCTAAGCAATCCATTTTGCTCTATTACTTTAAGTTGTCTAGAGGAACCATTTCAAGCCAACCATTATCTAAATAGCTTCACAGCATATTCCTTCTGCTCCCTCAAAAATTCTCTTTTGCCTCTACTACTATTTTAGGACAATTCCAGTTTGCTCATTCTCCTCAGCCAGAATCAGGAACATTCTCAATACTTCCTTCTGTTTTCTGAGACAAATAATATTTATTATAATTTAAAAAATCAAAACGAATGCAAACATATCCATGATGAATGACATACCATATTACAGATGAAGACAAATTTACTAGTATGCTGTGTGGAGTCGTCCTTTTCTTTCTGAGCCTCACTTTATCTCCTCTCTCTTCTTACCTACACTTAACTTTTTAAAGCTATTATCAGTATTTTCCTGGCTATTAAAATAGCTTTCTAACTGTTCTCCCCACCTAGCCTAAAAGCCCTTCAATTTGTCCTTAACTTAGCTAACAAAGTCATTTTTAAGCATGCAGATCTGATTATATCTCTTCAATGCTTAAAACCTTTATAATGGTCTCCATTTTCACCTTACTGAGTGTGCTATATAAAGCATTTTATAATCAGGTCCCTAAATCTCCAGCCTCATCACCTACTACTTTCCCTAGCAATATGGAACTTTACCCTTCCACAATACTGAACTTCCTTTTGTTCCTTAAGTGCACTGGGGCACTTCACTCATCTCTGCCTTTGTTCCATGCTATGCCTTTGACCTAGACTGTGTTTTACCACTTACCCCCAATCTGTCTATTAAGCACTTTTATCTTTCCAACCCAGTCCAGATTTACTTAATCCAGGAAGATGGGTATCAAATATTATTGCTCTATAATTCTGTTTCACTTTGTATCCTGTTATTTATAATTAATCCACTTTCTCCTTGGATTTCCTCAAGCACTTCTCATATCTTCAATTATTGATGACTCCCAAAGTTGGGATATGACCCCACTTTCTGAACTTTACACACATATATCCAATTCCAACTTATATATAAAACAGACAGCTCAAGTTCAATATGTACAAAAATAAAATTTTATTCACCCTTGAATTGCTTCTTATCCAAGATCTCTGCTTCAGAAAATTGCATGACACACTATTTAAAGAAAATAAAATTACTAGAAGTCTTCCTTGACCCTTCCTTCACCTAGTGTTATCCGACATGCAGAACCCTGAAGACATGCAAGCCAACATGTGGGCATTGCTAAGGTCTACATCTTTCCCAATGCCATGGTCATCATGCTGCTGCCAACACCATTGCTGGCATTTACACAGTAATCTCCACCAATGTCATGCCCCAATAGTGCTGCTAACACCATCAGCACCAATGCTGCCAATGCCTCACACACTTCGGGCCCCACAGCAATTACAGAGCAATAGCTCTTTTTAACTGGAGCTTCTTAGTTTATGTTTCAGCCCTCTTGTCCAAGGATTTGTGTGTGAGATAATGAGATGTGGGCTATGTAACAATCTCAGGAACACAAACCCTGCTCAGAATCATCCCTTCCTTCTGTGTACAGCAAGTGGCTACAATCCTTCAACAAAACCTACCCATCTTGACCCTCTTTTCCCCTAGGATGAATTTTTTATTTTTCTAGGAGGTTTTTTGATTCTCCATGTAAACTCATCCCTGGAAGCTATTCACCAGTTCTACAAATTATGCCTGAACATGCATGAATCTGACAGTAAACAGAGCTTAGGCTCATGAAATGACCACTGCCATATGGAACAAATATTTATTAGTCAATGAATTGTTGTTGAAAACATAGTGAATATTTATTCACTTTACACTTATGTTAAGTTTTGGAGGGTTTTTTGTTAGACCTTCATTCTTATGTTTGATTTCCTTTTTCTAAAACGCTAATCATGTTCCTAATGGATTAAGTTTTCTTTTTTTTTTTTGAGCTCTAAAGGATCATCTTAAGGAGCTAGGAGCATGTATATTACAATTGTCATTTCAACTGCACACAAATTGAAAATATAGGTAAATATTATTATCCTATTAATTTTAGAAATATATATTTTTTTCATATTGTAGCTAACCTGTAAAAAGATATAAAAGGTAAAAAACAAGATATCCAATCCTCTTGAGGGCAAGCTTTTTGTATGCTAAGTCCTTATTTCATTATCTGGCATATTTTATTTTAGGCTCTCGATATGTATTTGTGAAGGGAAGGGTGTCAGTCCATTTTCTGCTGCTGTAACAAAATACCACTAAGTGGGTAATTTACAAAGAAAACAGATTTATGTGTCTCACAGTTCTGGAGGTGGGGAAGTTTAAGAGCACAGCACCAGCATCTGATAAGTGTCACTTCATGGTGGAAGGGCCAAACACAGAAGCAAGAGCACATGAGACAAAAAAAGAGGGGGCTGAAATCCGACAATAACTAACCCACTCCCCAAATATATTAGTATTAATCTGTTCATGAGAGTAGAACCCTCATGGCCTAGTCACCTCTCAGAGGCCCCACCTCCCAACACTGCCACACTAGCCATTAGGTTTCAACATGAGTTTCATGGAGGGACATTCAAACCATAGCAGAGTGTTAAGTTCCTGATGCTTGACTTCTTTCTCAGCCTAGAATCATTTGGACAAGGACGCCATGAGCTATGTTCTGAATGCTCCCCAAAATTTACGTGTTAAAGCTTAATTGCCAATGTGATAGCATTAAGAAGTAGGGTCTTTATGAGGTGAGTAGTGGGTTTAAGGGAGTCTCCACCCCTTTTTCCTACTGTCTCTTCTGCTATGTGAGGACACAGCATTCAGGACATCTTCTTGAAAGCAGAGTCTGAGCCCTCACCAGACACTGAAACTGCCATTGTCTTGATCTTGACTTTCTCAGTCTCCAGAACGATAAGAAATAAATATCTTTTATTTATAAATTACATAGTCTGGGGTCTTTTGTGATAACAGCACAAACAGACTAAGACACTGAGTCTCCATCTTTCTAATGGGGTTAGGAGCATGTGATGGTGTTCACTTCATTGTGTTTCTTCGATAGGTTTGTGAGAAAATAATTTGAGAGTCATATGATATCATAATGATTACCTACAAAAGAACCCTAAAACCAGGTAAGATCTAGTTAATGTGAGAAAATGCATCATTTGAGTCAGAAATGCCAAAACATTAAAAAGCATCCCCTCCCTTCTGTTGATTTATTTTTTAAAAAGTCATGTAGTTCCAACAATAGATCATCCAGATGTCACAACGAATCACAGATAAATTAAATTCACTGGGCATGAACAGATATAATACTATTTAATTAATGCCATTTATTTGAAGTAATGTGGTCCTATCTACACACTGATTACCTGGAGTGCTTGTTAAACATACAGATCCCCTGGGGCACTGGGACTCAGGAATCTGGGTTGTAACAATACTCCAGGTAATCTGATGCACACATAGTTTAAAAGCTACTGATTGAAGGAATTTATAATAACAACATGCTGGTGAAACTGGTACATATCTAATTAATTTATATTGGAAAAAGTAGTATATATTTAAATTAGCACTGAATAAACTAAAAAGCATGAGAGTCGACAAGAATTTTGCTTGGTGATATTGCTGCCTTGGTACCTGCTTCTGCCCAATGCGAAGATTTTACTTTATGTGCTAGCTAAAACTTTTTATGACTTTAATCATTTCCTAGAGACAATACCAGTCAAAATGTTAAAGTCAACTCTTGGTCAAAATTGTGTGATGCAACCCAGATGAGATAAAATTGTTATTTATGATTTAGGCACATAATAGATGCAAGAAGGCTGAAAGACTAGTCTGTTAATAACTACTACCTTTTGTGATTTAGAAAATTTGTTGGTATAAAATGTAGAATGGTGGTTTTCCTTTTCTATGAAAGAAAACTAAGTATTTTATACAATATAACCAGTCTTCATTAGTATTTCTTTTTGGTCAGATATCCTTTGCCCTAGCTTCTTGTTTTGTACTCTGAGAAGCTTGAACATTTTTTAAATCTCCTTCCTTCTTGGAATAGAGAACACATACCTGACTCACACTTAGAAAGTCTATGAATTGCATGTCCAAAAAGGGAACTAGCCCAGCTAAGCAACTCTTTCCATTCCTTGTTGGATATTAATGTAGGTTCTAATGAGCTCAGTCTCCTGGGGAGCATTTTAATGGTTTTTTCACCTCCCCTGATGACCATATTTATGCTGAGTTTTGATACAGTATACAGGACTTGTGTAGTAATTAGCATTCAAATGGACCAGTGATTTCCCTTTCAGTAAGTGAGTTGTACATTTCCAATCTTGGAAATGGAATCCAGTGAGTTAGAGCTTGTAATAATCAAGATATATTAACAATTCAAATCCTAAATTAAACATCCTAGAAAGAAGATGTGAAAAGGAAGCATTACCCATGTCATGGATGGCCTAAGAAACCAAAAGGGAATAAAATAATAAAGAGGGCAAACTATCAGAGCTAATGTTTATCAGCAAAAGTGAGTAGCTCTCTCTTTATAAAACATACAATTCCAAAGCGACATTAAATGATGAAATATGTCACTTTTAAGGTTTAAAATATTCATATCTTCAACTACTGTTTTAAATGTTTTTAATATAGTCATTGACAAAATTTAGGCCAAAAATAATAAAATAAAAATCCCATATACCTGGCTAATAGGCATTTTACAACATTTGAGGTAATTACCTATAGCCTTAATAAAGATCTGGCACTTATTCCAGATAAAACTTGAGTATCATAATAATTTTTCAGTTTTCTCAAAGCCTGTTATAGTATCTGAAAACATTTAGCTTTTAATATCATATTTTGAGACATAGATCTGTCAAATCTAATGAAATTCTTGTACATTTTCCTTAGAAAAATGTACATTCATTCATACAAAAGCTTAACACTGTTTTTTTATCATTATAGTAAAGGAGTGGAGAAATAAAAGTAAAATGACTTTATACTTCAAGTCTTTAGCAAATAATAGTCATATAATTTATATGCATATTATTGATTTAATTTTGATTTTCTTTTTATCCTAAGTCTATACCTATAATGAATGGTTAAAAAATAAAACAATAGCAATAAAAAATCTTGAATAAAAACATGTATAAAGATAATTTTACTAAATAAATGTCTCTCAAACACAAAATAATAAAAGGATTATAGCTTGCTGAACAAAACCTATCAGGTTTGCAAAACATCAAAATAGTCACTATTATTCACATCTACAAATGAAAGGGAAAGCATAAAAAATCAAACTATAACTACCCATATTTTATTAGGAAAAGATTTTGCTACATTTATGCCCTCCACAAAAAGCATGGAGATATTTTTAGCACAATTAACCAAATACCCTTGAGCCTACTTTCCTGTTCATGGCTTTAGGTTGGTTAACGTGAAATTTAATTTGTGCTAATCTTCTCAAGGTCAGTAAAGTGTGAAATACACTGTATACTGGATTTACTCAACTTACAGTAGCAATGCAATTATAAAATTTTAGAAAATAAGGTATTAGAATTTTCTGATAAAAAAAGAAACATTGAGGATTCACTACTGGGGTATGCTAAAATTACAAAGGAGAGGGAGTGTTCCAGGTAGGCCAATAGAGACTGCAAATAAGATTTTAAAATGAATATATGAATTATGGAAGGACTCTACTTAAAGCTATGGTTACAAATTATTTCTTTACAAGCTGAAATTTAAGAGGTGGGGAGATGTCAACTGAATGTTACTCAATCTAAGAAACTATATCCTCTAATAATACCTAATAATGCAATTGTCTAGGATCAATTTGTCTAGTAGTGAAAATGTGAAATTTCTCTTGTATAGGAACTAATGTCCTGATTCCAATAAGCTAGAAAAATATGTGTCTTATATTTAGGGGAGTCTCTGAAATCATTTAGGTGGCCAATCTAGTTACATACCTAATTCATCTAAAAGGCATTAGTTAGTGGTACATATAAACAACTTTTAAATGCACAGTAGGTGGTAAAGAAAATGGGTGTGGTATACAATTTGTATTCTAAATGCACAAAGCTATTACACTGGAAGAAAATCCTACAAAATATTTAATGGATTAAACTTGAAAAGGAGTAATGATGTGAAAAAATATACAGAAAAAGAAGCAAATTGCTTGCAATAAGGCAGAAAATAAAATTCAGTGAGATTTAGATTTGTACAAACAGCTTTCTCAAAGAGATTTCCATTTTCTGGGAACTCATAACAGAGCTATAAAAATGCAATAAGGGTTGAATAACTTGATTCTACAAAATTAAAATACATGTGTGTACATATGCATGTATATCTATACCATTTAGATAAATAGTATTGAAGCCGTATAGTAACCATATACTAGCATTTAAAGGAAACACAAAGCAAATAAAGTAGACATTTATTCAAAATAATTCACAGCAACTCTATTACAGTATTCCATGATGAGCTCAGTAAGGTCAGATAAAATACAAAAAAATCATTGAAATCTAATAAATGTGTTATTGTTTCTAACCGATGACAATTATATAATACCACTTTTAACATTATGAACACTTTTTCATTAATAAAACTAATCTGGAAATAAAAAGATAAACAGAAAAAAAATTAAAGTCATATTTAGAATGGCTCTATTTAAAGGAAATAATAGGAAAAGAGAGAAATGTGTTTTAAAAATAAACTTTACTTTCTGATTTCAAAGATTTTAGATTTATTTTGTGATAGATGCAAAAAATTCTTTGTGACCTGTCCAGTCTAAACTGTCCAGAGAAGATGTTGAAATATATACCACCAGAACCTTTTTAACTACACTAGAAATCACAGCCAATAATATACCTGGAAGAGTTTTCTATATTAATCAGCTTACTGAGATGATGGGAATAGTTATCTTTATTGGTAAGAATTAGAAAAATAATGTAGTATCTCAAACAATGCGCTATCTCAAGCTATTCAACACTTAGCTATGGCTATATTTTTCTTATCATCATAATTATTCATATCTATTACAAAATGGTTGAAACCTTATTTATATGTAACTTTATAATAATATAATTCTCTAGCTTAATGAGAGATTTGAATATTTAAATAATAAGAACATAAGATTTCAGTCATGACGCTCTGCAAGACAACACAATGTATGTGCATTGCATTCCTTAGGCAAATGGGCCGGGCGGGGTGGCTCACGCCTGTAATCCCAGCACTTTGGGAGGCCGAGGCGGGTGGATCACGAGGTCAAGGGATTGAGACCATCCTGGTCAACATGGTGAAACCCCGTCTCTACTAAAACTACAAAAAATTAGCTGGGCATGGTGGCGCATGCCTGTAATCCCAGCTACTCAGAAGGCTGAGGCAGGAGAATTGCCTGAACCCAGGAGGCGGAGGTTGTGGTAAGCCGAGATCATGCCATTGCACTCCAGCCTGGGTAACAAGAGTGAAGCTCTGTCTCAAAAAAAAAAAAAAAAGAAAATGGTTGTAACTTTACCCATTTACATTCTTTTATTCTTCAAAGATCAGTGTTGGGTTTTACCTCCTCTGTGAGGCATTGTCAATATTTTCAGCCAACACTGATTATTTTTATTTCTGATAATGTAGATGGCCTTCATTTAAAATTTTCAAGACTTATTAATAAACTAGAAATGCTAGAGGAGTATCTAGGGTCTAGGCAGAGGTTTCCAAACCTCAGTTCTTGACTTCTGTGTACCCACAGACTCAACACCACATGGAGGCTGCCAAAGCTTGGGGCTTGCACTATCTGAAGCCACGGCCTGAGCTCTATGTTGGACTTTTTTGGCCATAGCTTGAGTGGCTAGGACACAGAGTACCACGTCCTTAGGCTGAACACAGCACAGGACCCTGAGCTTGGCTCACAAAACCAGTTTTTCCTCATAGGCCTCTGTGCTTATGATGGGAGGGGCTTCCATGAAGACCTCTAACTTGCCTTGGAGACATTTCCCCATTATCCTGGGGACTAACATAACTAAATAACTCCACATTACTGATGCAAATTTCTGCAGGTGGCTTGAATTTCTCCTCAGAAAATGGGGTTTTCTATGACATTGTCAGGCTGTAAATTTGTCAAATTTTTATGCTCTGTTTCTCTTTTAAAATTGAATGCTTTCAACAGCACCCGAGCCACCTCTTGAATGCTTTGCTGCTTAGAAATGTATTCAGCCAGATACCCTAAATCATCCCTCTCAAGTTCAAAGTTCCACAAATCTCTAGGGCAGGGGCAAAATGCTGCCAGTCTCTTTGCGAAAACATAACAAGTGTCGCCTTTTGCTCTGGTTCCCAACAAGTTTCTCATCTCCATCTGATATCATCTCATCCTGGACCTTATGGTCCATATCACTATCAGCATTTTGGGCAAAGACAATTCAACAAATCTCTAGGAAGTTCCAAACTTTCCCACATTTTCCTGTCTTCTTCTGCACCTTCCAAACTCTTTCAACCTCTGTTTCTTACCCACTTCCAAAATCACTTCCACATTTTCAGGTATCTTTACAGCTACACCCCACTCTACTGGCACCAATTTACTGTATTAGTCCATTTTCACCCTGCTAATAAAGACATGCCCAACACTGGGCAATTTACAAAAGAATGAGGTTTAATGGAGAACTCACAGTTTCACATGGCTGAGGAAGCCTCACAATCATGGTAGAAGGCAAGGAGGAACAAGTCACATCTTATGTGGATGGCAGAAGGCAAAAAGAGTGCTTGTGCAGGGAACCTTCATCTTATAAAGCCACCAGATCTCGTGCTTATTCACTATCACAAGAACAGCACAGGAAAGACCTGCCCCAGTGATTGAATTACCTTCCACTGGATCCCTCCCACAACATGTGGGAATTCAGATGAGAATTGTGTGGAGATACAGCCAAACCATGTCATCAATGTTTTGGAATTTTATACAAAAGGAAAAACAAGTCAAGTGTCTCCTTCCTCCCATAGTGCAATTAAATCATCCCATGTTCTTTAGGTTTCTTCACTTTCAAAAGGTAACAATTGTTAATCTGACCAAGTAAGCCATGCTACTACTTGTTACGCTTTGGCTAGGTTCCCACCCAAATCTTATCTTGAATTGTAGTTTCTATCCCCACATGTTGTGGGAGGGACTCAGTGAAAGGTAATTGAGTCATGGGAGTGATTACCCTCCTGCTGTTCTCATGATAGTGAGTGAGTTCTCATGAGATCTGATGGTTTTATAAGGAGATTTTCCCCTTCTGCTTGGCAATTCTCATTCCTGCCTTCATGTGAAGGATGTGTTTGCTTCTCCTTCTGTCATGATTTTAGGTTTCCTGAGGCCTCCCTAGCCATGCTGAATTGTCAGTCAATTAAACCTCCTTTCTTTATAAATTATCCAATCTCAAGTATCTCTTTATTAGCAGTTTAAGAATGAACTAATACAGTACATTGGTACTGTGTTGTGGGGTGCTGCTGTAAAGATACCTGAAAATGTGGAACCAACATTGGAACTGGGTAACAGGCAGAGATTGGAACAGTTCGGAGGGCTCAGAAGAAGACAGGAAAAGGTGGTACAGTTCAGAACTTCCTAGAGACTTGGAAGGCTCAGAACACAGGATGTTGTGGGAAAGTTTAGAACTTCTTAGAGGCTTGTTGAATGGCTTTGACCAAAATGCTGATCGCTATATGGACAATAAAGTCCAGGCTGAGGTGGTCTCAGATGGAGATGAGGAACTTTTTGGGAACTGGAGTAAAGGTCACTCTTGCTATACAAAGAGACAGGCAGCATTTTGCCCCTGCCCTAGAGATTTGTGGAACTTTGAACTTGAGAGAGTTGATTTAGGGTATATGGTGGAAGAAATTTCTAAGAAGCAAAGTATTCAAGAGGAAGCAGAGCATAAAACTTGGGAAAATTTGCAGCCTGACAATGTGATAGATAACAAAAATTGAATTTTCTGGAGAGAAATTCAACCTGGCTGCAGAAATTTGCATAAGTAGGGAGAAGCCAAAGGTCAATCATCAAGACAATGGGGAAAATGCCTCCGAGGTATGTCAGAGACCTTCACAGTAATCCCTGCATCACAGACTTGGAGGCCTAGGCAGGAAAAATGGTTTTGTGGGCCAGGCCTAGGGCTCCCCTGCTCTATGCAAACTTGGGCTGTGGTGCCCTGCATCCTAGCTGCTTCAACTTCAGCCGTGGATAAAGGGGCAAATGTACAGCTCAGGCTGTTACTTCAGAGGGTGCAAGCCCTAAGCCTTGGCAACTTCTAGGTGGTATTGAGCCTGTGGGTGTATAGAAGTCAAGAACTGAGGTTTAGGAACCTCTGCCTACATTTCAGAGGATGCATGGAGATGCCTGGATATCCAGGCTGAAGTTTGCTGCAAGGGTGGAGCCCTCATGGAGAACCTCTGCTAGGGCAATGAAGAAGAAAGATGTAGGGTCAGCACCCCCACACAGAGTCCCCTCTGGAGTACTGCCTAGTAGAGTTGTGAGGAGAGGGCCACCATTCTCCAGATCCCAGAATGGAAACCAACAGTTTGCATCCTGCACTTGGAAGGCTATAGACACTGAACACCAGGCCATAAAGGCAGCTGGGAGTGGGGCTATACCCTGCAGAGTCACAGGAGTGATGCCACTAAAGGATGTGGGAGCCCACACCTTGCATCAGCATGACCTGGATGTGAGATATGGAGTCAATGGGGATATTTTCAGAGCTTCAAGATTTGACTGCTCTGCTGGATTTCAGATGTGCATGGGGCCTGTAGCCACTTTGTTTTGGCCAATTTATCCCATTTGGAAATGGGTATACTTAATGCCTGTACCCCCATTATATCTAGGAAGTAACTAACTTGTATTTGATTTTACAGGCTCATAAGCAGATGAGACTTGCTTTGTCTCAGACAGGACTTTGGACTTGGACTTTAGGAATAATGATAGAATTAGCTAAGACTTTGGTAAACTGTTAGAAAGGCATGATTGTGTTTTTAAATGTGAGGATATGAGATTTGGGAAGGGCCAGGGACAGTATGATACGGATTGGCTGTGTCCCCATCCTAATTTCATCTTAAATTATAGTTCACATAATCTCCATGCATCAAGGGAGGGGCCCAGTAGCAGGTAACTGAATCATAGGGCAGTTACTTACATGCTGTTCTTGTGATAGTGAGTGAGTTCTCATGAGATCTGATGGTTTTATAAGGCATTTTCCCCCTTTTGCTTGGCACTTCTCCTAACTGCCATCATGTTGGAAGGAGAAGACATGTTTGCTTCCCCTTCCACCATAATTGTGCATTTCCTGAGGCCCCTCCTAGCCATGCTGAACTGTGAGTCAATACAATCTTTTTTCTTTATTAATTATCCAGTCTCACATATGTCTTAATTAGCAGTGCGAGAACAGACTAACACACTATTTAATGAAGAACAAAAGCTACTAAATATTCTTTTCGAACAGGGTGGAGTGCAGTTTGTTGTTGCTGTTCTTGTTGTTGTTGTTGTTGTTAACCAACCCTAAATATAAACAATATAGATCAGCCACCTAATCTACTGTTCTCTCTTCTCTGGTAACCTGCTTGCCTATGGCAAAGTATTTTAATTCCATCTACAATCTGGGTTGAGCATGCTTGAACTCAGCCTAGTAGGAAAGGATATTTTTCTTCCTTTCAACTACTACCCCACGTCAAGGAGCTCAAGAGAATGGAAGATAATGAATATATCAAGAACAATATAGCTGGAACAGATATCACACTCCCAAGTCACAACTGGAGTTCTTCTTCAAATAAGTTAGTGTGTATAAGTAAGGTCTTTCATATGAAAGAAGTCCAATAAATTTGTTTGTAATTCTAAAAAAACAAAGCACGCCTCTTCATGTTTCAAGATTCTATGCTAAAATCTGATAAGAAAAAAACATAATTTGGAGGATTGTGTGTGTGTTTGTGTTTGCATGTGTGTGTGTGTGACTTTCTTCAACTTAAAGCAAACATTGAAAATTTGTCCTTTCAGTTTATGTGGGTGAAGTCAATATCATCTCCCAAATTCAGTATTTCAAGTTGAGATGTCATAAATTTGTTTCACTACTTTTTGTATAACAAGTGGCATTAACCCAGGTGGGCATGGCTGTGTGAACATATGAGCAGTTTTTAATGAAGAAAAGTCTCTCCTATGTTTTTGAAGAAGAGGAATACATTAGGTACAATTATGAACTTGAGTTACATCTTTCTTCATTATTCATTCCCAAGAGAATTTGAGATCGTATTTGGTTTCCCTCCTGAATTCTCTTGGTATAATAGGGACTTAAGTGATTCATTTTGATTTTTGATGTTTTCTTCTCAGTTCAATGGCAAGAAATAAGCATTTTTAAAATTTCAACTTTAAGAATTTTTGGTCATCAATACTATTTTTATTTGAAGTTTAAAAATGTTGCAAGTATAGATTTTCTTTTGAAGCATGGCTTTAAGTGAAAGGAAGGTCACCTAATCCACATATAGCATTATTTTATGCTCTGTCTTCTGTTTCAAGACTTCCCAAGAATTAATTAAAAGTTGATAGGATTGACCCTAAAACCAATTATCCTTTGGTCTGAAATGCTGAGCATACATTATTGAGTTTTCAAATAAATTGGAAAAAATTTTAGTCAAGCAACAGCATTATTTTAATTTATAAATATTAACACAAGAAAATATTGGATTTGTTTTAAATAATTACTCCACACTGCATTACCAATATTATCACTTTCTGCTCTTTAGATGTATACCAGAATACATTCCCAATCTATAACAATGAACAATCATGCATAATTTTTCTGATATTGAATAAAGTGTTCTAGCTGAGGTGTTTCTGGAATTTAGCGACAGACCATTTCGCCAGATTTGTATTGCATTTCAATTTCTCAGTTGATGACGCCCTCTAACCTGTTTGTCTTTTTAATCCTGCAATATGGAGGACTGATGGCTTCCGGGACTTTTGCCCTCTAACCTTTCAATCTGTATCCTTGTCATTGTAATATGACTGTCCAATTTTCCACAAATGCATTTAATTTTTCTCCTTCCACATGTATGCATACACACACGCATACACACACAATGTGAGATTTATAAAAATTACAGGCAGAGACTGAGTTAACTTGCACTGTTGTTTTTTTTTATATTATCTAAAAAATGTTAATGAAAGAAAAAAAGAGCTACAGTAAACTCCTTGAAAAAAATAGCTAATATTCCGATATCCTTATCATGTCAGGTCACTGTGTTAAAAGCCTAAATGTAATCCATTAATTTAAAGAAGAGGAGCTAAGGCTCAGAAGTGTTGCATAAGTTGTCATGGTCTCCCAGGAGAATAAGTTTTCAGACTGGGATCTATATTGAGGAAGTTTGATTCCACAGTCTTTCATTATTCTACCATTGTTAGTTATTTAACAACGACACTCTCTACCCAACACAGAGCTGAAGAAAGAGCTGTAAAAAATAATGACATGATGCCTTGTCTTTAAGACCTCCAATAAGTCACCATTCTTAGTTTCTACAATAACTTGCAAATAGTTCAGCTCAATAAAGTTTGCTGAATCAATAAATAATTGAAGAAAGAAACAAGATCTGCACAGGCAATTCCCATTTTAGGAACAGAGTCAATTTTTACTATTCAGTAATAACACTGTTATTTGAACTTTAAATTAATTTACATTTAAAGGCTTTATCTCAGGGTAGGGGGGTTGGAGCATGGTTTCAGCAACAGTGGGAGATAGTTCTCAATTTGTGATTTAAATTTTGACTTCAATGACATTGAGAGAGAGAGTTCTCAATTTAATTGATATTTTAGGATGTTCTGTACTCACTCTGTGACCTTATATTACATACTTCTTGGACACTCTCACATATTCTTGGTGATATGCTCATTTTCATTTGACAATCAAAGGATAGACAATGGGCAGCCAAAGAAACAAGGATGTAACATGATGAAATCTCAGTAAAGTCCTTTCCTTCTCTAATCTTTATGTAGTAATATATATTAGCATTATGCAATTGCTTGAACATGATTTATCCAGTTAATTCTAGTTTTCCCTTTTATTTTTTGTAGTTGATGGGGAAGATCTTAGAAGAATTTCTTATTACCTCCATAAACCATTGTAAGAAAAAGAATAAAATTACCCCAATATATGACTAAACTTTCACATTTCTTTGTGTGTACAATACAGCTATAATTCTAATTTCTAATAAATCTCCAAATTTTCCCAACAGAATGGTTGATTTCCACAAATACATTGTTGCCTCCCAAAGAACAGGAAAAAAGTGAAAGAAATATTGCCTAGCTTTCTCTATTGCTGCATCCTAAAATTTCTCCACATATATCTCCATTTTTATACATAGCAGAATCTTCTGAATTATTTAATCGTTTCTGGTATGTTTAGCACTTTTCTCTTTGAGCCACCTGAGAATTGCATCAATGTGTTATTTCTGCTCACTAATGAAAATGTCAAAGATCAGGTTTAAAAATGTTAAATAAAACTGAGCCAATCAGTCCCCTACCGTTGTTCATTTTGAAGCTGACTTTATTCAAAGGTTGCTTTACTCCCTGTTGTTACTTCTCAGCTAAGCCTGTAATTGTCAGTAAACATTATCAAACAGGTTTGGCATTGTCCCTGTGAAATAGATGCTCTTGATTGTGATTAAAAGTAACCATTCAAAAGCAGGATTAAGCAAGTATCATTAATTCAGACTGCTCTCTCAAACTTGCTAACATGTTCTCAAGGATTCATTTTATAAAGAATATTTCCGTGGAAAGCATCAGGAATACAGTGAAAATTTTAAAAATATATTTTTAGCTATAAAGAACAATAAATAGTTCTTTTAAAAACTTTATAAAATTCAGGAAATCACACTGGTAGATGTACCCACAATTAACATATCATGTTTCCTTCCAAATATATTCATAAATTTGAGATAGTAACATACATAGAATTGTATGTTTATATCCTGATTCTGTTTTACTTAACATATATTCCACGAGCTTTTTTATATTCTTAAAAATGTGTAATATATAATCTCTTTATAACGCAGGATATCCACAAAGTTGAGAAACCTAGAATAAACTTATTTTAAAACAATATGCAAGGTACATTTTCAAATAATGCTCAACATGTTTCCAGGTGAAGTCCTTCTAAATTTACAGTAATGGGTCCAATTATTAATCTGAAAGGAGTATAATACATATATCACAGAATGTCAAAAGTGTCTACATAGAAAAAGATGGGTGTATTTATGGCACTCTCTTCAGATTGACACTTGTACATACCATTTAAATTTAGAGATGCTTCATCTGAAAAGTGTCTGGAGGCAAAGGAAAATAATTTGTTTGTATTACTTAAAATCCCAGCCAATATATAATGCAGAAATAAGTTTATCTTATATCTCTCACAAATAGTTTATCTAGTTAAAATAACATATCCACAGTTAATATTTTTGGTATCTCTACTTTTTACTGGTAAAATACATCATCTGTCATTTTACTTTAACAACAACTAAGACTGACAAGCTTTCATCGCATCAGTACAAACTCCCAATCCTTTCCTCTGTAATCTCTTTGTCAAATCAGATCTACAAAACATAACGTCACATTTAAACCACTTTCTCAGAACTCTCGTGGCTAACGTGTTGAACTTTTCTCATCATCCTTTTAAACCTCTTGTCAATAGGAAGACAAGATTATCATAAATAATAATTTATGTTTATGTTTGACCATCTCATAGTGAGATTTTAACATCAGACCATCAAATATAAATACTGAATCAAGAGAGAATTGTTTAATTTGGCCTAAGTCCCTTATTAGATCATACAAGGCATTTGTTAACAGCATCATTTTTACTTTTCTGCAAAGGCCCTCTTCTATTAGCCTGGTCAAATGTGGAATAGGTACCCACAATGGGGTTAAACACTTCACCTTAGAAATGAGGAGTGATGGGACAAATCCACAACTCACAAAATTGTATTCAAAAGATGATGCCTGCTATGCAGTAGGCATGTGTGAGGTCATAAGGATATGAAGTTAATCAAGCCTGCCCTCGAGAAACCCATAGTCTGATGTGTGATACAGACAAGTAGGCCACTGACTGTAGAATATCATGTTAACAAACGGACAAGTCACAAGAGTGGATGATACCTAACTCAGATGGTAAAATTAGAAACGGATTCCTGCAGGTGACATTTGAAAGCGAATAGGAAAGAGATAAGTCTTGCGGGTGGTGGGGTAGCAGGCAGCGGAGGTGGTGGCTGTATTGCATGGGTAGCAATGACATAGAACATTCCAAACAGAGAGTGGGGATGAATTTAAGGAAACCATTTAATAAGTTTACGAAACTAGAGGAGGAGAAGAAAGTGAAGCAGGTACACAGGCTCTAGAAGAAAAAATGACAATATTCTAGGCTAAGATGTTTACCTTTACCCTGAAAGTTCTGAACAAAAACTTAACAGTTTTAAAAAACAGAATTGTTTAATTAAATTGACATTTTATCTGCAATATGAAAAAATTAATTAAGCAGAGGGACTCTCATGGAAGTGGTAGACCATTAAGAAGAGTACATTATCGTCAAATCAGTCCTAAGACTGCGTGGGTGGCAATTGAGGACAAGGCTGGTTAAGGGAGGGAATTAAGATGCTGAATTTGCAGTGCTGGAGGATTGAGTGGTTTGGTGGGGACAGCAAAAGAAAATGGGCATCAAGTATGATTGCCATGAATCTAGCTAGGCCCTCTGAGAAGCTAAGTAGGGAGTACAGGACTAAATTTGAGGGGAAATATGATGAGTCCAGACTTAGAAATACTGAGTTTGAAGTGCTCGTGAAACTTCTAAGTAGATGTTTCTTAGTCAAATCTATGCATTTGACATACAGATCTGAGATCCATAAGAATATAAACAGTAGTTAAAGTCATAAGCAAGAAGAGAACGCTTAGAAGGAAAAACAAAAGCAAGATCAACATTAAGGGAACGTTAACTAAGAAAGTATGGGTGGAGAAAAAGATCTTGTGAAAGAAATTTTGGAGGAAGTAGCCAGAAAAAATAGATGGCAAGGAAGCAAATTAGAAAAGTAAGATTTGCAATCAAAAACAATTTTCTTTAGATTTAATATTAAAAAGGGCATTGATTCAAATAAAATTGTCAAAAATGTCAAAAATGAAGCTCTAGAAAAGAGAGGTGATATTCAATAGAGAAAGGGACCAAAAGTAGTCAAAAGGGGATTGGACCCAAAGCCCAGGTAGAATGGGTTGCTTTTGGTTTGGGAACATGGCTTCCACTACATATGTGAAAGGAGAAAAAGACTGTCCTTTATATTTGTGGCTAATTTGCAAATTGCCCTAAGTAATAACCTGGAAACTATAAAGCTAACCCAATCTAGAGAGAGTGAAGAACTACATAGAAGAAATGTGGGGGCTGATTAGTTATTGACACTGACACCACACTTATACTAGATTTGTTCACAAGCATCCCTCCTTTTACTGTGTATTGCTTTATTGTTTTTCACCAGTCTAAGGTGTGTGGCAGGTCTGCACTATTTTTCCAACACCATGTGCTCACTTTGTGTCTCTGTGTCCGATTATGGTAAGTGTTGAAACTCTCACACTTTTCCATCATTATTTTATCTGTTATAGTAATCTGTGATTTGTGACCTTTGATGTTACCACTGTAATATTCCTGAGCACCACATTAGAGGTCAGACTTAACCCATAAATGTTGTATGTGTTTTGACTGCTCCAATCACCAGTCATATCCCATCTCTCTCCCTCCCACAATATGGAAATTAGGTCAATGAATAACCCTATGGTGGCCTGTACTATTCAAGTAAAAGTAAAAGAAAGATTCCCATGTTTTTCACTTAAATCAAAAGCTAGAAATGATTAATCTTAGTGAGAAACATATGCCAAAAGCCAAGATAGTCAGAAAGCTGGACCTTTTGCACCAAATAGCCAAGCTATAAATGCAAAGGTAAAGCTCTCAAAGGAAATAAAAATGCTACTCCAGAGACAATTTTCAAAAATTAACTCACAATCCTGTACTTCAAAAAAACAGGGCATACCATGGTTAATTTGAACAAAAATAGAAGCAGATGTTATTAAGCAAAGCCTACGCAGAGCCACACTTTAAGCTGAGTATGGTGGCTCATGTCTGGAATCCCAGCATTTTGGGAGGCAAAGGCAGGAGGACTGCTTGATCCCAGGAGTTAAAGACCAGCCTGGGCAGCATAGTGAGACCACATCTCTACAAAAGACTGAAAAATTAGCCGGTTGTGGTGACACATGTCTGCAGTCCTAGCTAATTGGAAGGCTGGGGTGGGAGGATTGCTTGAGCCCAGGAGGTCAAGGTTACAGTGAGCCATGATCACGCCACTGCACTCCAGCCTGGGGTATAGAGCAAGATTCTATCTCTAAATAAATAAATAAATAAATAAATAAATAAGCACACACACAAAATTCCATGGTTGGGTACTCAGAATAGGCTTCACCCGATATGGTTTCTCAATGTACCTTGAGCTGGGAGATAATCATAGAGAGAAAACAAGAATTTTTGTGAAGGATTTTGGTCCTAAACACTCCCCTCTTCCAGACCCATAATGTAAAATTCTGAATCCCTAGGGAAAATAACAGTATACAAGGTTCCTTGTCAAGAATGTATCATGGTGTGGTTATTGTTCCTGTCATGTCTTGTCATATTATATTTTAGCTCATCTTTCAGGAAGCGAGTTCAGAAAGACAGAACAACCCACAGAAGCTCTTTGTTCATTTCATTCGTTCAGACCTTTGTGTGAGCATTTACACACACACACACACACACACACACACACACACACACACACACACAGGCATTTCAAATCTCAAAGGGGAATACACCTCTACTGTTGCTATTCATTTATATTAAGAGCACAGTCAAAATTCACCCAAGCATTTCAGACATTTGTCCAATTAAGATTTTGTATATTTCTTTCTGTAGTGACCTTGTTTCTTTCCTGACCTCTCAAGAGTATTTTTAAGTGAAGGTTATTGTGATTACTGTGTGAGATAGCAACTTTCTTGTATTTCGGCCTTATTTATCTTACTCAAAGCTATTTCTAGGCTATTGTCCAAAATAGCCTCTAACCATCTAAGTTGTTCACTGAAGTGTATCGGAAAGCAATCCTTGAAATAGCTCTCGAAATATGTTCTCTTCCTTCATTTCAACATAGTTGCATGCCAATCAACGGCAAAGCAATTAAAATCCTGCCAGGATCAAAGAATGTGCCTTTGCCAATCTATAAAAACATTTCTCCATTTCCTTTTGTTAAAGCCCTGGTGGTCTACACTAAAGCAATATCCAAAAATCTACTTATGCTCGTTATAGTTCTTGTTTCCAAATATATGTCAACAAATTTCTTGTTGCAAAATACATTCTATCCGTTTCCAGTTTTTCCCACCTTATGTTTCTCTATTTCATAACCCCATTTTTAAAGCACCTGTCTTAACAATGTCAATATTCCCCTTTTTATCTTAGATACACATATATTTTAATATTTTCATTAAGAATACACTGTTTGGGGACTTGTCATGTACTCTTAGCTATCGTGTATATCAATTTGTTTTATGGGTTCTCCCTCTGCTAATAAAATAATCTCTTTGCAGATTTTTCTGGCAAAATCCATTGAATCCAAGTACATTCTAATATCAGCATCCTTGAGTTAATCAGAGAATACATTGCTGTGGGAGGTAGACAGTCCCTTTCTGGATTATTCTGCTTCTCATCAATAATCGAAAGCAATTTTCCATACTGTCTCCTAATCCTTTTGCTCTCCCATGAGTGCAGTTGATACACAACTTGCTTATACCATTATACACAAGAGTTTTGAAGTTTTAGGATGCTCAGAACATAGCTCTCTGACAGAATATCAAGGAGCAAACAAAACTATTTCTATGAATCCAAAGATGTCAATAAATGCAAACAGACACGGAGAATTGCTGCAATTAATATGAATAACTCAAGTAAAAAGTATGTCAGCTAAAAACACAGGCAGTTGAGGCAAATTTTTGCTCTGGTTTAAATTAGATGTATGATTGCCTATATTTCCCACTTTGCTTTGCACATAGTTAAATGCTATATTACTAGAATTTTCTTATTCCAACAAATTCTAGGGACTGTTAAACTCCACCTTAAAGCTCTTTGCAAAATAGACATTAGCTTAACTTTATCACGCTAGCATTATATCAGGTTTCTATTGTATTTCTAATAATTGCTTCTCAATTAGCTGTTTGCCCAAAACATAGCTTTTCTGAGTCATAGTCAAATATGACGCCACAAAATGTGCCTAATCCTTCAGTCTTTTCATCAGATTAGCCACATACTACTTAGTTTTAAGAAAAAAAATGACCTTTAATATTTAAATTTTTTTTGAAAATATTTTGTGTTTTATCAATTTATTTCAATTCTGCAACTCTGATAACACTATGCCTTTTGGCATAATGGTATTTACTTTTATCTACATACAAAAACCTCATTGATTCTTTCTCTTCTTCATCATTATCTGCATGTGCCAAGTTCTCATCCTGTTACTCTGCTTTTCTCTTAGAATTGAAAAAGCAGAATAAACTTGGTCCTTCTGGTCTAGCATTTCTTAACTGCGGATGGCACTGGCCCACAGAGAGGCATTTGGAAATGGAATGGAGCATTTTGCTCGTCATTGACTGTGGGGGACTGACGCTTATTGGACAGGGTCACACAAACTGAAAAATAATCTCTAATTATTATGGTGTTTTTGTTTTAAATGTAATAAAAAAACATGCTTGAAAAAAATTTAAACAACTCCAAGTTGAAAATGGGGAATTCAGTTCTTATATTTAATCTCTTCACTTTTCCCTACACATATAGCCTCACTTACAGAAGTGCCAAACCCTAATATTTTATTCTTTTCCACTTGTCTTTCAAATACTTTTTTTTTAGTATAAGGTCAATGCTTTAAAAAATTATGTTTCTCCAGAGCAGTTCCTTTGTCAAATCCATCGTGAACTTGTGACATTAGAAATTATCCTCAGCTGCTGTCATTTCTTTAGAGGCTGAAAGTAGTTACATGTCATGTCATCAATGACCCTTCCATGTCCATTGGTTTTCCTGAAAACATCAAGTGACCTCAATAAGCAAGTGCTACCACCTAAAATGCTCATACGATTTTTAGAAAAACTTAAGACTTTCTTTTTTTAAAAAAAATCAGCTGTATCCAGTATATGATATATTTTTTCAAAAAAAATTGTATGCCATATTATTTTACTCTATGTATTATCAATCTTTTTAAATCCTGTGTTGAGATAATCCAAAAGAATTTTTCTCTCTGCAGTTTAAAAGTAAATATGCAATGAACTATTTTGTTCTTCATAAATTCCTTTTAAGACTCATATTTTTAATATGAGTTAATTAAAAAGTAGAAATAGGGCCCGGCGCGGTGGCTCAAGCCTGTAATCCCAGCACTTTGGGAGGCCGAGGCGGGTGGATCACGAGGTCAAGAGATCGAGACCATCCTGGTCAACATGGTGAAACCCCATCTATACTAAAAATACAAAACATTAGCTGGGCATGGTGGCGCGTGCCTGTAATCCCAGCTACTCAGGAGGCTGAGGCAGGAGAATTGCCTGAACCCAGGAGGCGGAGGTTGCGGTGAGCCGAGATCGTGCCATTGCACTCCAGCCTGGGTAATAAGAGTGAAACTCCGTCTCAAAAAAAAAAAAAAGTAGAAATAATTATGAATATTACCTATAGATTTAAATTTTCAGATTCTTCCAATAAAACAAAATTTATGCTATAAAAATTATAATGATTGACAGGCAGATAACATCAATACACTAATACATGGAACATCGGGAATTGAAATAATGTGTTTATATAATGATATCTCAATCTAACACAAAAGACTTGGTGATAAACAAAAAGATAATTTCTTAATTTTATTTATTTATTTAAATTTTTTAAAAATTTATTTTATTGCATTTTAGGTTTTGGGGTACATGTGAAGAACATGCAAGATTGTTGCATAGGTACACACGTGGCAGTGTGATTTGCTGCCTTCCTCCCCATCACCTATATCTGGCATTTCTCCCCATGCTATCTCTCCCCAACTCCCCACCCCACACTGACTTATTTACTAGGTAATGCCATGCTTGATATATATGATACCTGATACTATAATCATCTATTTCCTCCTACCCCCTCACTTTAAAGGTAGAAATCTTCAAGATTATTTTATCACATTATTTCCATGTTTAAGAAACTGTTTTTAATTCTCCTTGTTTACAGGGTTAACTTCAAGTTAGATAGTGTTATAATCATGGCTTTCCATAATTTGAAACTACACTGCCCCATTCTTGGCAAGTCCTAGCCCAGTGCCAGATTACTTAACTCCAAGGCAGAGTTTATGGCCACATTGCTCTCTGATCTCCTGCATTACTTAATAATTTATTCATCCAGTCAACAAGGTGTAGACCAACCACTATACGCTTCACATTGTTCTCTAAGGCAGGAATATATAAACTGAGGCCTGAACAGCAAGGAGGTTCAGTTATGTTGAGACTTGAAGTGGGGTGGAGACTATCATAGGCAAAGCAAACATCTTGTGCAAGAGATTTAAGCCAGGAAAGAGTTAGCATGTTTGAAAAACAGAAGACAAGCAAGTGCAGTAGAAGCATAAGATTTCTGAGGACATTACGTGGTAAGAAGACAGAGACTATGCCATCATTGTAGTCAAAAGTAAGAAGTTCAGAGGAATTACACAGTCTGAAAGCTGGGTAGGGAATGAGGAAACAACCACCATAGCAATGTCAATCAAAATACATTTAGATATGTTTTGTTCCAGCAATGTCTATCTCTAAGATATACTAGTACATGTGTCAGTTAAGTGTGAATGAGGTTATTTATTGCAGTATATTAGCAAATTATGATAAACAACTCAAATATCTGTCAATAGGGGCCTGGCCAAATAAATTAAGATATATCATCCAGTGAAATATTATGCGGCTGTAGATAAGAATGCAAAAGTCTATGTACGGTTATGTAAACCTCTCCAAGCCACGAGTTTGAGTGGAAACAGGATAATGGAAACAGTGTAATAGCATGATTCTCTTTGTGCTGAAAGAAAAATAAGATTGCATTTATTTTTTATTTCTGCCATAAAAGTTGCACAAACTTAGCAGTATAGAAAAAAAATTATTTATTGATTTATTTTATTGATTTATTTTTTGAGACAAGAGTCTTGATCCATTGTCCAGGGTGGAGTGTAATGGTGCAATCTCTGCTCACTGCAACCTACACCTCCTGGGTTCAAGCTATTCTCCTGCCTTAGCCTCCTGAGTACCTGGGACTACCACCAAGCCTGGCTAATTATTATATTTTCAGTAGAGATGGGATTTCATCATGTTGGCCAGGCTGGTCTCGATCTCCTGACCTCAAGTGATCTTCCTACCTAAGAACATAAATTTATTATCTTGTGGTTTCTGTAGTTCAGAAATCTGTGTTGCCAAGGCTGGTTACTCTTGTTAAGGTCCCTCAAGAATGAAATCGAAGTGTTGGCTGGCCTGACCTCTTACCTGGAGATTCCAGAGGAAAAATACATTTGCAAGCTCATTTACATGGCTGGCAGAATTCAGTTTCATGTGCTTACAGCACTGAAGTCTCCATTTCCTTGATGGCTTTTGGCTGGGTGTTGTTCTCAACCCTGGAAGCTACACGTGTTTTTTTAGCTTGTGGAACCCTCTGCCTTCAAACCAGAAATGGCAAGTTGGATCCTTCTTACTTTCCAAATCTCTCTGGTTTCATCTTCTGCCTCTTGTTCCTACCTCGTTTTCTCTATTAGACTTTTCTGCCTTCCTTTTCTGTCTTTATAAAGGGCCTTTTGACTTTGCATCCAGGATAATTAAAGATAATCTCCTTATTTTCAGGTTAGCTGATTAGTAACATTAATTATATGTGCAAAGTACCCACAGTGTTATCTAGATTAGTATTGGATTGAATAATTAGGGAGGAAAAATCTTGGTAGGACACCTTCAGAATTCAGCCCACAACAAATATATTATGTGCTTTATCAGGAGAAAGAAAATTCTGAAAAACTATATGACAATGTAGTAATACTGGCTACCTGGATGTGTATGTTAATAGTAGTACAGAGAAGGGGATAATATGCAAATGAAATGGTAGAAAATAAGTTTTTTTAAATCATATCTGAACCATGTAGCAACGTGAATAATTCAACATATTAGATTTTTTAAAGCATCACAAAACTAATAAAATTATTTTTAAAACATTTAATTTTGCTGATTAGAAGTTTACAGTGGCAACATGGATATGATACTGAGAGACATAGTTTAGCTTTATTCAAGTTTGGTATCATTTATTAATCAATATTATGTGATATGTCATTGATCTACAAATTTGCCACATTTAAACTCCTGCAAAACATTCTTAGAACCTACAATAATATTATTTGCCTTTAATTTGGGGTAAACGTTTGTTTTCATCAATGTTGGCTCTGTTCTTTCCTCTTTGGCATGGAGCAACTAAAGTAATAGCATCTGAGACATCTATGATAATTAAACATGCAAATACAGAAATAAAATAACAATATAATATGGTCATACAAGTAATTCCACATATGCTTACCTTATCTTTTCTAGAATACACCAAAATTGATCTACAATAGTAAAATTTTATAGATACCTGTCAAACCTAGGCTATGTCCCAAAACATGAGAAGTCAGTGAACCCCAGTTTGTGGAACATTGGCTCAAATGGCACCAAACAGGAAACATGTTCACTCTGAAGGATTACCAAAGTGATCCTCTAACGGCCAAGTCCATGAGCTGCTTTCCAGAGCCACCCTACCTTCTTGCATCAGGTGATATGCTGGCCATACATTCCCTGAAAGTTTCTATTGGGAGAGCCTTCCATGGGTTTGTCATTCTTTTTGTTGAGTTTATCCAAGAATGCAAAGACCTGACCACTCTCCCAGTGCTATTCCTCAGGTTTCTGTTTGCAGCCTTAAGGGGATGAGGTAATGTCTCCCCTTGGGACAAAAACCAGGCTTGTTTATAGGCTATGAACAGGTAAGTGTCCCAGGGCCATGTCCCTCTCCTGTAATGCAGGCTACTGTGTGTGCAGACATCAATCTATGCCCACTTGCATCACCTCTGTGAGAACTGGAGATCAGAGAACTGACAATACCATGCAGACAATCTGGCTACTGCTTTGATGTGAGTAATAAAGTCTTTCATCTCTGATCTAGGAGTCTTGTGGCTTCTGTCAGCATCCAGAAAATAGCAAAAGGCTAACTTGTTACCTTCCAAGTAGGATAAAAATGTCAGGCCCTTTGCAATTCTTGCCACTCTCTCAATATATTTTGTGAAAATATGCTCTCATTTTTATCTCTCTGCTCCCCAACCACCCCTGCCTCCTTCTTTCATCTGATCATCTCAGCCATTTCTGAAAAGTTGATGCTACACAGAGCTCTGTCCATGGTCCTACTTCATTTTTGTTTAATATGCTCACCTTGACCATCTTCCTTTTATCTATCATTTCTATTCTTATATTTGTACTCAAATGTTTTTAAGCACATATTCAAGTAAATTTATCTCTTTCTTGATCTTCAGACTTCCTTTTCAACTTCTTAATATATACTTTTAGTATAATATGCTCTAGACCTATCACATTTAATTTCATTTAATGTAATCTCTACTCATGTTCTTAAATGGAAAATATTGGAGTCATCTTCAACCTCCCTGAGTATTTTATCAATCACACAGCTGAATTTCTCAGCCTCGTGTTTTCTTTCACAGCCATTTCTCCCTCACCTGACATGATGTATGATAATATTAACTCTTGATCAAGCTTTCTCATTTTTTCACACTCCAAGCTCAAGCTTCTTTCTTAAACACAGATTTGAATACATTACTGTAAATCTCTCTTTTGCCTTAGGCTAAATAGAAATGGTCATGGAATGACAGCCCAGGTGCTTCACAACACTCCTCATTATACTCTTCCAATCTCATTTCAAATCGCTTTGACATTATTACCAGGTCAACTACAGTACATGAATCCACAAGTGTGTGCACACACATATGCACCCACTTTTTACTTACACCACACCCTCACAAGTCACAACACCCATCTCACTATTCTTACCATTGTCTATTCTGTCTTCTTTGTACATGCTCCTTCTTGCAGAATTATAGCAGCCTTTTGAATGATTGCTACTCCTCCTTTAAATAATAGTGGGAGAAGCATTTCCTCTCTCCCTTAGCCTCCTTACTTGCTTCCTCTATTATTATCTCACAATACCGTATTTTTATTGTTTTCTACACTTCCTTTCTTTTCACCAAATCTCTTATCGTTGCCTTTCAAATGTCTCCACTACTCCCATGAAATAACAAACAGAATAATGTCTATTCTTAATCTATTTTAAATGATTTCTACACTAGATGTTTACTAAACTCTAGCTCTCCCCCACATCGTATAGCTTCTATCCGTGCTTCCAAGGGTAGCCTATTCATTGTCTCACACACTGTCTACCTTTAGGTGGGAGACATATGAAAATTCTTTCAGCTTTCCAGGACTGCTTCCACATATCTATGCAAAAAAAAAAAAATCCTTCTTTTCTGCTCTATCTGTACTTATCTTTGTTGCTTATTCACGATCTATTCACATCACCACATTAACTGAATTCTTTAATCCCTGTACCACAGTCCTCTTCTCCATCTCAAGTCCAGCTGTCATCTAGATGGCTTCAAAATCCATGGGGATAATTTTATCTGAAACTTCAGGCCCATGGTTTCATGAGTGATGTCTTAACCCATATTTGAACCATCCACTCCCATGGCCATAACATGTAAAATATTTTGCCCATAACTGTGTTACTTCTGGAATTCTGCACTGAACTGTGCACTGATCAAAACCACCTGTACTTTCTAATCTGTATTTCATAATCACACTTCATCTGTTCTTTAACTTTATACTTACAATTCCTTAATCTCTCAATTTTCTTTCCTCAAAACGTCTGTTCTTTTCTGATTTAGTGTAAATCCTATGAATATTAAAGTACTTTTTTGCCACATCCTGAATTCCTTTCCCTTTTATCTTGAAAGGCATTCACTCAGTAAAATGATCACATAGGCAAACATTACTATACGTTTTCACTGTTCAAACCGTAGAGGGCTGAGTCCGATCCATAGAACATTTATATAGGGACATCATTCCAAATGCCTGCCCATCAACCACAGGTGTTTTGCATAGTACTATCTGTCAGTCCTTTCATTGGGCCTCACTTATCTCTCTTTCAGATATTCTCCAATAACAAATGTTCACATTTCCTCTCAACTTCTTTATTCAGTCCCTGATCTCAGAGCTCTCAGCAGGCAAAGGGGCCTCTTATGTCAGGATTCCACCACACTCAATCTCCAGTCTACTTTTATACATTTATTGATATTTTCATCCTTTCTCACCTAACTTCTGGTTTTTAAAGGATGAGATTTCCCTCTAACATTTTAATACAAATCTGTTTTCATCTTTAGCTTTGTGCAGTGCCTTGATTTTTTTGAGAATTATATTTTTTATATATTCTTTCTCCATTTTTTCTTCCTGCTTTTTAAATCTCTTTCCACATGCAATTGTTTTCATCCTATTTGCATCCTCCAAACTATCATTCCAAAAAATTACTTCCCTTGACATGAAATTACCACCTAGCTCACTCCATTTTTTCTTTATAAAGAACGATATAAACTCATCGACTCTACTTCCTGACCCCCTATTTACTGTTTAGTACTTATTATTCAAGCTGGCTTCCTCTTCGATTTCACTGTACGTGATTGCCTGCAATGCAACATGAATTGTGCTAGACATCAGGCATACGGTTATTAACAAAATAGACTTTGCACTGCCCTCCTGGAAGTTAGTCTTTGTGTAAAATTTTAACTCAACATCTTTTGAATCTATTGCTTTAAAATTCTCTTTTCCCTAAAGATCGAGATATGAAACTGTTTCCTTTCTCTTTCTTATTCACCTCATCCCATGTAATCAATCACAAATTCTTGCATATCTGCATGACTACTTAATGATTTACTAACCTTTTATTCATACTGACTACCACTGTCCTCATTCATCTATGATCATTACAGGGCTACTCTAATATACTAGCCTGTAATTCAGCTCCTGCTTTATGTCTTGTACCAAGCGAATTCAGTCTGATAAAACAGTGTGTCAAAATACAAATACAGTTATGCTGCTCTTCTGTTCTAAACCATTTTTATTATTCTTTTTGGACCAAAGGGCAAATGTCAGTCTGATATGACAGTCAAAGTCATTGAAAATCTGACCCTGTTTGATTCTCTGACCTTATATCTCACCACTTTCTGCATTGAATTTTACACCGTGTCAACCACAACTACCAGGAGATCCCCATGTGCAATATATTTTTTTTCACTTTTATATCTTTATAACTTGTGTTCTACTGCACAGCTAACAGCTCCTCCAGAAAACTTTTGCTGATCCATCAAGCCTGAAACTAGCTCCTCTTTCTTTGTGTTCACATAATATTCTTTGCCTATCTCTATACTTATACATAAACATAATACATTATATTGATCTCTGTGTATGTCTGTCTCCACAACAGGCATTGAGGTGATTGAGGACAGAGGCTATATTCTGTTTAGCTTTGTATCCCTAGAAGCTGACAGTATTTAGCAGGTAGTGTGTAATAACAGTTAAAGAAAGGAGTAAATGAATGCCATTCATCTTTTATAACATTATCTTGATTTTCAGTTGCCTTAGTTCCCTGAGTGCATAAACTATAGCCTATTTATCTTAATACTTCTACTTCTTAGCAAGTGCTTGGCACGTAACAGATTCTCAGGGAATGTTTATTCTATATTAGAATAGAATGGCAGTGCATGGTAACTTGGGGCACGCCATGATATAGAATGGAAAAGAAGTGTGATCTGTGAAAAAAAGAAAAATACCAATCTGCTGGGGGAACATCGATAATATAGTGGGGAGGCTATGTACATGTGGGGGCAGGGGCTATGTGGGAAATCTCTCTACCACTTACTATGGAACTCGAAACTTCTATAAAGAAAAACAGTTAGAAAGGCAAATAATGTTACCTAAGGATATTAACTGCTAGAAGTCAGTGTTTTAGGCCAAGGGTGGTGGCTCACGCATGTAATCCCCACACTTTGGGAGGTTGAGGCTGGTGAACTGCTGGAGCTCAGAAGTTTGAAAACAGCCTAGATAACCTGGCGAAACCCTGTCTCTCCAAAAGAAAATAAATAAGCAAAATAAAATAAGAAGCCAATAGTATATTCCAAAAATAACTCTATTTTTCTGATGATACTAAAGAGAGCTTAAATAGAGCATGAGGAAATCTTCACTCAAAACAAACCGAATTATAGAGTTGTTCTTCCAGGTGATCGTTTTTAGCTAGATTGATGCCAGTTATGTGTTTAGTTTTCTTTAAGACAACCCTAGTGGCTTCTACCATTTCTAAAACAAATCTGTTCGCTATCCTCAACACATATGCATCTGCCATGACAAACAATAATAAAGTTAAAGGCAAAATTTGCACTAACCTTGACAAAAACTCATTGTAGCAACAGTAGACTCTGACAAGCTGAGTCCTGTGGGAAGCTTCAGTGCACATGGCTGCAACGATTCTGAAACCTAGATGTATGTTATTAGCTGCCACAACACTGACAAGCAATAGCAATGTACAGATTTTCCTCAACTTCTGCAAACAGTAGCTTGTAATTGTCAGAATTGTATTTCTGATGGACAAACAATGTATTTTAATCTGGGATGTGTTTGATAAAAGCAAAAAAGAAGAAGGATTTTATTTACTGCATTGCTTTTTGAGCAAGAACTAAAGGATGTAAATAGTTAATCATCTAGTGTTGAAAAGGCACATTAGATATTCTAACTGGTACTAGAGACAGAAATAAGTTATTAACTGTGAAGAAATCCAACCTATTACTGGAAAACTGACTTGGGAGCTGGAGGAACTGGATTCTAAAACAGAATCTACCATTATTTAGCTCTATTGACATGGAACAAATCCATTTATATTTCTGAGCCTCATTTTTTTTCTTTGTACATGAAGAGTTAAGCCAATGACTCTCTCAATTGTATTCAAACATCACATTTTATAAATTTCAAAAAACAAAAAACCTGGAAAAAGTTGTCTACTCCCTTCTCACTGGGATCTCTAATATTTTCTCCACATGGGAATTATGGAAATGTAGATGGAAAGATAAAGAAAAGGTAGACTGCCATTGTTAACTCATTTAATAAAGCATTTACATAATCAAAGGTCTTTTGCATCCCCATATTGGGTTATGGGAAGAGTTGATCTTCACATATTTTATTTCAGTGTGAATAAACAGATAGCCTAGTCAAGAGCTTGTGGCTGAGATTGATGGTTCTGAAAGGGAAAATGTAGTACAGCTATAATCAATGCCATAGACAACTCGGGGCAAAGAATTTTATATCCTCTGTCACTTTGTCCATTTCAACCTTATGTCTTGTGCCCACCACATGGTAAAAAATAATATTGGTTTTATTTCAAGTGTGGTAGAATACTTTTGAAGTTTTAAACAGCAGAAGTTTATAATTTAGTTGGTTTTAAAAGTCACCCTGATGTTGGAAAGTAGGCATGCCTGGTTAAAAATGAGCAGCGAGCTGAAAAGTAGGGTAAAGGGTAGGTTTAGAGTAGTGTAGTTTCCATGACATGAAAAAAAGACTAATTTTGAACAAATATTGAAGGTACAACATAATGTTTATTCTCAATTTGTCCTATTAAGCCTCCAAACTTGTTCCTCCTTCTCTGCAGCACTCTGCAGCTGGGAGGCTGATTATCCAGGCTTTTCCGCCCATGCTCCCTTTCCAGTTGACTTCTAGTTGGATTTGGCAAACAGGACATGCTAGCAGCAAATTGGAACATTCAAGGCTATTTCTTTTTTCACATGCTTCCTACTTCAGGCCTGAACCTCTCAGAGTTTCTGCGTCTTTTCATGACTATAATTCCTGCTATATGAGCTCTACTTCAATTCCCTGGGTATTTCTGCTTCTTGCAACACTCGTTTTCCCCTTGCAATGATATGAATGTTTATGCCTCCACACAGTTCTTATGGTGATATATTAAACCAATGTGATGGTATTAAGAAGTGAGGCCTTTGGGATGTGATTAGGTCATGAGATATTCTTATCACTAGGATGAATAAGATTAGTGCCCTTATAAAAGGGACTCCAGAGAGCTCTTTTCTCTCTTTCCACCTTGTTGGGATATGACAGGATGGCAGCCAGCGACCTGGAAGAGGGCCTTCACCAGGACCCCACCATGCTGGCACCCTGATCTCAGACTTCCAGCCACCATAACCATGAAAAGTAAGTTTCTGCTGCTTATAAGCCACAGTCTGTGTTAATGTGTTATAGCAGCCCAGTGAAGACTAAGATACTCATTATCCTTCAGCCCCTGGGACATTCATGGCTTTCTACTATTGCTAGTCTCTGGTTGCCTCACCATTCCTTATTTGATCGATAATTCTGCTCACATCACTGTGAGTCGTCCTTTCATTGAAGTATTTTTATTCGAACAATTTGTGACACGTTCTGTTTTCTCTGGTGACTGAATAAATGAACAGCCAGTGCCTGCTGATGTGGCAGATGTGGAGAAGTGATGAAAAGTGAAGAGTCAAGGTCGACTCTCACATTTCAGGCTGAAGCAATTGGGTGCACTGGGGTTGCACTGAATGCAGTGAAGAAGGCTGGAAGAAATGATTCACCTGTGAAACCTACATACCACCATAGAACGGTATACATATCCCTAATATCTGCCAGATGAATAGTCACATGAGCCCAAGTGACTGATAGCTGAGGACCGTATCACCCAGAGTTACCCTAAGTTTCAGAAGAATCATGATATGAGTTTTTTTTAGCACTACAGTATCTAATACATATGTGTACTTTTCTGCTTTTTAATTTATTGCATTATTTTACCACATGATCCAAAACATATTAGAAAGAACATGAATTAAGCATTTGATAAAATATATCAAAAGAAAAGACCAAATAAATTTTAATTTCAATTATATAAAGTAAAAATAATTGTAGCACATGACTTAGTGTAAGGGGAAGTGTAAAATTATTGCCAAACACAAAAGTTGAGAAAAATAGATGCATCTTTATTCAGAAGAGATTTAGTTTAATAATAATCTAATGAATCCTTCGCATCTCCTAAATAATTACAAGTAGACATAGTATCTTATTATTTCTAGCTAAAATATTTACTAACATTTAACTACATTCAGGAGAGAGATTTAAGAGCTCCTAGAAATATTTGCTTTACTTCCCAAGGGATGGGAGCATAATTATCAAAATTCCTTGTTGTAAAATATTATGTGATTTAATCAGAAACCTCATAGAGAAACTCCACCTTTTTTGTATGATTCAGTGTTTATTAAAACAATTCTATCACTCTTAACTTTTCTGACATTATTATCCAAAATGGTCTAGATTTTCTAACTTCCACATATAACTAGTGATTTTTTGTCATAACAATTAATAGTTACATAACTAGAACTAACACAATACTATAGGAGAGTAGTGGGAAAGTAAGTTCTAAAAAGCCTTTAAAGAGTTAATCAATCTCCAAATATTTTTTAAAATAATCCCATATTTTTTTCTGATTTCTAAGATTTCAACACAAACTTTACCATCTAATTAACGTATTAACAGGGGTTCAGTCTAGCTTCAAAATCCGGCTGCCAACTGATGGCACTGCTTTTTCCTGGGAGGTGGTTTGTAGATTTGGTAAATGTACGAAAATCAGTTGATAATCATGTCACAGCTACGCCCCCTCTAACGCCCATAATTTCACAAACACAGAGAATCTACACCAAGAACCACTCAACCTGACAGCTACTGCCAACTTCATTTCCGGCAGGCTTTTGTATTTAGGAAGTTGCTTAGTCCATTGGAATTATGATTATGTCGTTGAGGTGGAAATTACTGTAAACTATTTGATGACTAAACTGAGAGTTTACTCTTTGATTACTGTAAACTATTTGCCTGAAAATGTTTGTCGGGTTTTTGGTTTTATAAATATATCCCAAGTTCTATTACATTCATCAAAGGTGGTCAGTGGCTAGAGAATAGTACATGGTATTTTGAGATATTTTAAAATTTTAAGTCTCTTTTCCTGTTTATTTCTTTTCCTCTGGCTTTCTTCAAGAATTTAAAAAGCACATACCAAAAACATAAGCAGAATTCCACACAGAAAACAGAAGTCTTTTATCTCAGATAATTGCCTTCTTATTATTTGAATTTCCAGCTAAGTCAAAAATGGTCCTGTTGGGGAATGCTCAATATTTTCCCATTTCAATTCAAGTAAATCAGAAAACCAATGCCACCAGAAACCGCAATTCTTTTCTCTGCCCTTCAAATGTTGTGACTTCGAATGGGCTTTTCTGAGATGATTAATGACAGGTGTGAACTGGGAGTAATTATACGGAGTGATGGGAAGTTTAAGACTTTGGGGATAAAAGTCAAAGATATGAACATGAAAGTTTTAATGATGAAGTCAACTTCTGACAGGCACAACATGATGATTATGGAAATTTTGAAAGGGAATAAAGATCTAAAAAGTGTGTTTGAAATGGAGGAACATAATTTAATCATTAGCCTCTTTGCTATGGACTAAAGGCATATCCTGTGTTGAAAGCATTTGTGACTTGGTAGGCTAATTATTCATACCCCTACAATTTTATTCTACTTCATGCCTAAGTTCTTTGTATAGTCCTATGGACTGTGCAATTTTCTCTGGTGTTGAGGTTGTATGGATGGCTACTCACATGAACTGGAAATTCTACCAGAGCCCACAAGTCAGTTAACTTTATACCAATCTTTTGTAGGCATTAAATTATCTCATATTAGCTCATATGAAGAAGCCCTAAGTGACAAAGAACACTTCCAAGCATCTGCTGACTTTCTTCTTAGTTTGTCCTTTGATAGCACTGAAAATTTAATTAAATTGTAAACATCTGGACAGCAAAGATCATATTTTCTATACTGTACCTCAGATAGCATCTAGCTTTGTGTTCACTATTAATAGCTTTAAAATGAATATATAGAATGAGTAACAAGTAAGATCATAGATCTTTTTGGAAGATGATTTAAGAAAGGATTGAGTGAGGATATCTAAATATGGACTTTAGAAAATAGAGTTTAAGTGATTTCAAAATAAATTTGTTTCAGTTACTTTAATTTGTCAAGGAAAGAGTTACTTCTTATCTATTACATCCATAAAATTAATTGTGCTTCCATAAGAATCATTTTCCACTGATGCAAACTAAAAAGAACATAGGAGATCAAATTTAATTTTTCCCTAGAAATAATAACATTGAGAAACAACCACCAAAAGGGCAGGAAAATAATCAAGCTTTGGTAAGTCTTTTTTCTAGAGAGAGTCAGGTAATTTTCAGGGAACAAATTTGCTGATATTGAATTTCAGTTATTTATGGCATACACCATTTCATATCTAATGGCCAGTGACTCTCATTTATAGAGTCAAATAGAATAAGTATTTGCTTACTTTATTGTAATCTGCTATTTATACCACAAGCATGGGTGGATGGTAGGAAATGGTGTATGCCATAAAGAACTGAAGTTCAATGTCACTAAGCTTGTTCCCTGAAAATTACCTGACTCACTTCAGAAAAAACTCTTATTAAAGTCTTATTATTTAGACTAGTTCCCGCTTAGGTTAATTCCCACTCCTTGAATTAATAACTCTTCTCACTTTTACCCATGAATTTAGGTGGGACTTTGCTTCTAGCTGAAAATGTAGAGAAAGTGAATCAAGCATGGCCAGCCAGCCCATTGCATTCCAAAGTCTTCAATTCTTGGGTCAAACATGTAACGAAATCCAAGCCACTGGAATATGGCTATGGAAATAGTTTGAAATAATCACAGGCTGAACACACAATGAACCCATACTGCTGATCCTAGGCAACTCATAACCCAGAAAAAGAAACTTCTGATCACATCATTTGAACTCTAATTCCAGCTGTGCCTGAAATTTGAGCTACTCTAAACTTTTTCAGTTTTATGAACCATAAATTTTCTTTTATTTCTCAGTCAAAGCTAAGTTGGATTTTCTATCAATTGCACCTGAAAGCGTCCTGATACTGTCTTGTTCAAAGACAACATGATGTGTAGTTGTCTGTTTCTAACCAATGCCAACAACCTATGCCAGTTGCAGGTATGGCTGAATGACCATAATCATCTGAGTGAAGAGTCCCCCAGAATCAAGTACTATCTCTCATGCCCCTTGTGGATAGAGTCTCGGGAGAAAGAGGCTGCATGTAATGTTTGCTGCCTGCCACAAAGAGATCTAGACGAGAAACAGCTCCTTTGCTTCAGTGTTAATAAGCCCCCTCCACAGGTGACAAATCTGTTATCATCAACAAGGTTAGTAAGCAGTGAGTGAATTGGTGGTGGTCCCAAACAATCGTGGTTTTAGAAAGTCTAAGCTGGCTGAAGGTTATAGGCTTTCAAAAGAGAAAACTCAAGATCATTCAGCCAGGGGAGATGAAGTTCAAAGGAGAAGACCTAGAGGAAGCAACAGTAAACATTGCCTCTTAACAGAATGTTCCCCATGACTGTAGGTCATGTGCAAACTAAACAGGGGACATTTAATATCCATTGTTAGGTCAAGTGGAAATGCAAGACATGCCAAATTAGTCCTTAGAGTTTCCAGACACCCACAAGTTTATACATGTATCAACTGAAAATCAAATCCCTACCTCCTTCCCCACACAGAGAATTCTACTCAGAAATACCTTTTTTTTTTTTTTTTTTGAGGATGGGGATAAAAATTGGAGACAGTCAGTAAGTAGTCCAGTTACACAGAAGTACCTTTCAGCCAGTGGCAGAGACTACCAGGCATAGTCTGATAGGTACATCGTGATAAGCAAGATGGGATATGAAAGACGGGTGGGGACTAACCTATAGATTTTAAGTCTTGGAGCCAGGTGTTACTGAAAGACAGAGTTTGCTAAAAATCAAGTTCAAGAACAAACTCATCCAGAAGAAAACCCAATTCAAAGGCTAGGCAGAAAGAAAAAAGCTAAGTTAAAAAGCAAGAGGAACCACTATGCTGTGGAAGGCAGATAAGTGAGGGCTGGTGAAAGGCAGATCCTTAAGATTCTTAAATATGGAGGCAAATAATATTTTAAGGAGAATCTGAGACTGCACCCATGCTCTGGAAACAACTAGTAAGCTTATACAACTACCCTGAACTCTAGATCATTCATTCTTTGTTAGAATTTACATCACAGAATTATTTTAATTCACAGCTTTTCTATATATTTTTAATAAGTGAATTCACAGAAAAGAAGCGTATTAGATGTGCTCCTGCAAAATGAGCCACTCGGTTTCTGAAGGGTTAATATTTAATAGTAGCATCTCCATTGCTACTATATATTCTTCATTTGCTAATGTTGTGATTGCTATCAGAAATTCTTCATTCCTGTCATCTGTTCAGCCGTCCATGGTGAAATGAAGAAAAGTAATAGCAACATACATTGTCAAAAAGCTATGTATTGAATTTAAAAGAGTGTGCAGGATTCTGTGATTATGTTCTTCCTACATTTTAGTGTTAGAAGTTATTTTCTTTTGTATAATAATAGTGATAGGAAATTGTAGTTGTTGCCATAATAGTTTTTGCTGTGTAAAATAAAAGCTGATAACACTGTACTGATTTCCAAGTTTTACACACACACAGAACAACACAATTATTATACAATGCAAAAATCCGTATCTATCCAAGGGAACTCAGTGGAATCACAGGGGAAAAAGCAGTTCAAAATTAGGGATTTGAATTATTCTATGTGAAGTTATTAATAATATTTTGAAGTGCAATTGCCAGTCACGTAGAAGGTCAGAAACAATTGTTTGGAACAGATTTCTCAAAATCAAGCGAAATAAATCTCCACCAATCCCCATATGATGACATAATGTATATTGAAACTGAAACAATATATTCAATTGGCAGGTTGTGAATACATTCAGAAAGTTATTGATGATCTTTCATCACAATTTTCTAACTTTATTTTGCTCTACCACTCCTGAGTTATAAGCTCATCAATAACTCATTGAAAAAATGATGTATATAGAGTAAGTGAAAAAAAAATGTATATCTAGTTAATCCAGTTGGTAAGAAGTAACTTCTCTGTATACTACTTTTGACATAAATTTATAGACCATGCTAAACACTCTCTTTTTATAAATATCATTTTGGCACTATCTATAGTGGTATTTTATTTACAAATATTTATAAGCTAATAATGATTTGAGAATTTGAAAAGTGAACATAAAACATTAACTAATACTTAAAGATAAAAGCGAATTTTGTTTTCAATTATCAAAATCAATTAGTAAGTGACAATCTAAAACATTCTATATAGATGATATCTAAACATGTGGAAAAGATAATAAATCAATTTTTTCTTAGCCAGATACATTTGATTTAAGTAGACATAGCTTCTGTACATTATATTGGTAATTTGGTGCTTATGTGATGCAAATTAAAAAGTGCATTTAAAAATGTATTTGTGACACCTTGTGGTGCAAGAAAATAAAGAAGTACTCAAAAAATATATATAACGAGGTATGTCAAAAGACACAGACTGAAGATGCTCCCATTAGCCAAATCTGGAACAATTAGAAAATAACTGTTAATAACTGAAAATAAAATGCTGATTGTAATGGATTGCGAACCTTAGAATAATATGAATATCATTGAATCTCACTGAAATAAGTAAAATAAATAAATAAGGATGGTGCTTCCTTACAGAGGAATTTTGATTAACAAATGTAGAAAAAATGATGTAAACAGAAAATCACTATTTGGAAAACACATAATATCAAATAGGGATGATTTTGATTTTATGATTTAGAATATTTAGAATCATCAATAGATGCTAAAATTACTGGGTAAAAGCAAAATGAGGAATAAGTATTTGCATAGTCCCAAAATATCTCTTCACAAAACACTTATTCGTTACAACAACAACAAAAAATAACTTTATAGTAGAGAAATCTGGCGGACACCACCTTCACCAAGTCAAGTTTAACTCTAATGGAACAAGAACCACTGAGCTATGAAACAGCAAGAACTAAACATCACTTCAATTATATTATTGCCAAAAAATTCCTACTATAATTTTCATCATAAGAAAACCTCACACAAGTGAAAACTGAAAGATGTTCAACAAAATATCTTTTTCAGTACTCTTCAAATATGCAAAGGTCACAAACAAAAAGACAGATTAAAGAAATATCATAGAGAAGAGGGAACTAAGGTGATAACAGCTAAATGCAGTACGTGTCCTAGACTAGACTCTGAACCAGAAATTTAATATTTTTTTGCACAGTTGGCAAAATTTGAATATGGTTTGTAGATTAGTTAACAGCATCATGTCAATATTAATTTCCTGGTTTGATAGCTTTACTGTAGTGATATAAGATGTTAACATCTGGAGATGTTGGGGAAAGGGTACTGTCTGTGGAAAACACACACTCACAGTGCTATTTTTCTATTCTCTCACTGAACAATAATCAACATAAAATACTTATATGACCAAATGTGTGGGGATTTCTCCCAACTACAAGCAATTAATCAATTTTGCAATAGATGCCAGATACCAGGTGGATGTTGTCTAATTCAATTTCATTCTGACACACTCTACCTGGGTATAGTATCAGATCCCACCAGTTGAGGGTTTGGTCCCAAAAGATTGCCTGCACTTCCAATGCCAATCACAGCCCCCTGGTTGTTTTACCTGTGCTTTGAACCAACTGGCTATAAATTGGGGATTTCATGACACTTTCTTTAGTTCAATTAATTTGCTAGAGTGGCTCACAGAACTTAGTGAAACACTTACTTAGGTTTACTGGTTTATTATAAAGAATATTACAAAGGATACAAGGGAACAGATGCATACGGCGATGTATGGGAGAAAGACCACAGATTTCACACACAAGGTATGGCAGAGATTTCATGCTTTCTCCTGTCATACACCTCCGAGGAACCTCCATGCGTTCAGCTATATGAAAGATCTCCATACCCAATCCTTCATTGGATAAGCATGATTGAAGTGTGAACTGTGTAGAAATGTTATTGGACAAAGAATCATCTAATACTAGTAGATTGAGTGGGGAAACCCAGCAAGGCCTATCTGTTCAGATTCTTGTTGGCCTCTGTGCAACATTCCTTCCTCCAGGGTATGAAGCAAGACACATTCTGTAATGAAGGTCTTATGATCTGCAATCAGACAAGATAGGTCAGAGAATATATTTATGGCCAGCTCCAAGACAGTAAAGTAGGGGAGGAGTCTTGTCTGGGGAAGCAAAAGCAGCAGGTGAGAGGAGGGAAGGAGAGGAATAGAGAGAGATTCTGCCTTCTGAGGCCTCACTTGCCCCATGGGAGTTGTTAGCTGGGAATCATGGATGAAAACCAATACAAATATCGTAATATCACAGGTACACAGGAATTCACTGTATTCTTTCTGCAACATTGTGTTAGTCAATTTCAAATGGAAAATAAAATAATAAAGTAGTGTGTTAAAGTTTTTGTAAATTTTTAATTAAGTTAATGCAGAGCTCCATAGGAACATCATACATAAGGACCTTGATAGGAATTTAGAGAAAGGAGCCCTCTTGTTCGCCTGGAGCATCTCATTCCCTGCCTATTGCCCGGTCTTTGCTGTCTCTTCCTGAACACAGCTCAGACTGATTAGTCCTTTACAAGATATTCACAGGCCATGTCTTTAGACAAACTTTATTTTAGGAAAAAAGTGGTCCAGAACTCTAATCGGCACAATCAGTTTTAGCCACACGTGAATGATATTGCTAGTTCAGTCCTTATCTCATACCCTAGTTCCAGTAAGAAAGTGTCTGCTTGTTCTACTCAACTTCTCCAGGTGACCATTTTAGTTCTTACGTCCTTTTAGCACGCTAGTCCTTCCTTCCTCTTGCACTGTCACCTATTTTTAAATGATAGACTTCCCACATACCAAATACTTGTCATCATGTCTGCACAGACATGACTCCTCTAAAATCCTTATCTCTTATGCCATCTCTATGACTGCACAGTAACCTCACCAAAACCAGCTCCTTGCTTGCATTTTAGGTTATTCCTGTCTGTCTTCCAGAATCTATGGATGCGTGCCATCATAAACCCCCTGTAGTACATTAATTTCCCCAGCTCATGCCTTATCCCAGAAAGTAGCCTGATTATGGCTACAAAGGGTGTCCAGCCAAGCTTTGGTGCTTCACCTGCTGCCTCCATGGAGGTGCATGGTTCTTCTTACATACCCAAAATGCCCCTAACAACCTAGAAGATAACAATACACATCATAAATTACCCACGAGGTGTCATTCTGATAGGTACTGGGGAGGGATTTTGAGACTATAATGTTTAACGTTGCTTTTTGTGGCCACACTATGAAAAATGTAGGCTATCAGGGAAATAGAAACTAAAATTAGGTAACTCAGCAAAAATAATCGGGAGCAAAGGGTGATATTTCCTAATTTTGTTCTCAAAGAAAGATTTACATTGCATTTTTTTTAATATGGAAATTTTACTCGATGAATTGAACCTTGTCTGTCTGGACTAATTGTAAAGAACTTGAAGGTCCATAATGCATTGTAATTTGTGCTTTTTCTGAGTTGTAGACCTTATAATGCACATAAATGGAATTGACTGCCTACCCCCTGCATGATTTTATTGTTCTCGAGTAGAAAATGTGTGTGCAGCCGCACCCATGAAGAATGTGAAGGTAACCTTGCTCAGAGATACTTCACTGTTATTTAAGCACCCAAATTGTTTATTCTAGGTATATATCGGAAATTAGAAAATTGACTTTTTTCTCGTTAATACGAGTTCTGAATGGCAAAGACTTTATGCTTGGTTGTATTTTATTTTTTCTTATTTCTACATGCGATTTTTTTTCTAAGTTGACTTAGTTTTTCTCCTGGGTAAAGTTTCAATAATCTGAGAGAAGCTTCAACCTGTGTTGCTGCCTTGTTCAAGGTAGTAATCACATTTAAATAACCACAGGTGGCTATTTAAATTAAAATTAAAGAAAATTAAAAATTCAATTCCTCATTTACACTAGCAACATTTCAAATATTCAATTAGTCACATGTACCTAGTGGCTACTGAAATGTGAATGCATTTCTATGATGGGGAAAGTTCTCTTGGATAACACGTAAATCTAAAGCACGAAGAACTTTAGAGGTTTTCTGATGGTAATACGTATGAAATATGTAAACAATATGTACAACATGTAAATCTAAAGCATGAAGGATAGAATTTTAGAGGTTTTCTGATGGTAATATGTATGAAATATGTAAATGATATATACAACATGTAAACCTAATGCATAAAGCATTTTAGAGGTTTTCTGATGGTAATATGTATAAAATATGTAAATGATATCACAGAGAAATGGGTAACTCTCAAAAGGATGTGGTAACATCATAGTGAAAAGCAGGAGAGGTTATAGAATGCTAAATGCACATTTTTCCTCACTAAAAATATTCATGACCTTATGAATTGAATTATGCTAAATTTCTATATAATGCTTTATGCTATTGTAAGGTGATTTTCTCTGCAATATTAGTCAAGAGCATATTTTTTGCTGTAAGTTTTAAACATCAAATCACCATTTTCTTCTGACTCATTAGCAGACCACAGTAGCTTGAAAAATGTAAGGTACCTATCTTAAAAAATTGCACTCTAACATATAATGCCTCATTTAGAAAAATACATCCAGGCTCTGTTTCATACAAATTTGTGTAGGTCAATTTTCAAACCTTTTCAAGTGTTAAATCCCATATAGTATTGAATTAAACCAGATTTTTTAAAAAAAATAGCTATTAACAATAATAAAATCTATTTAGATGATCTCAATATATAGAAAGTATTTGTTTTGCACACACGTAGCTTAAAATATTAAACACATTGAAGATGATAAGTACAGCGATTAAAATAGATGTAAACCTGGGAATTAAAAAAATATATGTATAGTCATACCATGATTTTATTTGAGAAAAATCACTTTGATTCTTTCATATTATTTCTCACATAATTTTAACTTTGCAAAACAAAAATGCTGGGCAAGCTAATGGAGAATTCTCCTGGAAAGAACCACAGAGATGAATAACACAAGAAATGTCCTTTGAGAGACTCACAGTCTGCTGAGGCAGGCAGACATGCACACAAAAGTAGGAGGTTTGATACAATTTAGTCTCTTTAGCAGCGATGATAGACCATTTACAAAAGTTTGGCTGACTAGACAATCTAACAGTTTGCATATTTTGGCTGGCTGCAGTTGTCCGGTTATGCTAAGAATTGGCCAGTCACGCCTAATATGTCATGCCTCAACTTCAGATACAAAATTGTTAAAGTGGGGTGTGATGGCAGTTTTCAAACGCCTTGACCCTGCTACAAGCTCTGGCTTCCAAAACTTTCACTTATATGTCTTTGTCATTGCAATGGTACCTTTTCATAGGTAGAAATTTTCATATATTCTAGTCAGTGTTTCTCTTTGAACCCTCAATTGCTTCCTGCATCTCATAAATTGGTCATTTAGTTTTTCCTTGATGTGGATCAGTCCCACTGAACACTCCTCAAGAAGAGAGGAAGAGTTTGTATCTCCCTCCTTACCCATTCTATTGCAACTGTCAGAGATCACAAGTATGATATTCTATATTGCATTTATTTATTTAAATGCCTGTTTCCCATCCTAGATAATAATATTTTATGGCAAGAAATTATGTCTTAGTCACTTTATGCTTCACATTTTTCAGTCCTAAATCTTTCTTGAATAACAAATAAATATAAATAAATAAAGATACTGCTACAAATAACTTATTATTTTTTCTATCATGTTATTTCCTGAAGGAAACCTTCACTGTCTCACCTAAGCTAGATTCCCCTGGATGTCTCTTTTTTTGTACTTATCAAAATATAGATAGCACTTTTATAAATTGAGGAATTTATTAATGTTTGTTTCCCACCTTGAAAATAGGTCCTTGAAAGAACAGATCCCATTGGTTGGATGAAACAGCAGAACAGTTAGCTAAAGTTGTTATGTGGAAAGTGGAAATAAATAAGAACAAAGCAGAAAGATCACAACTGGGATTGTAGTTTGATCTCACCTAGTTTGAGTGATATTTATAATGTTGAAATTCAATGACTATGTTTACAGTGTAAAAAAAGAGGATCAAGGAGCCAGTGCTGGAGGTTCGGGTGACAGCCATATTTAAGGAAGGACGACAAATGAAGGAAAGAAGTAGAAACAGTGACCAAACAGGGAGGAGAATTAGAAAATACAGTCATGAGAGGTAAGGAAAAACAGACGTTCAAGGAATGGAAATTTAATGAGACTGCATATGCCCTAAACAGGTCAAGTAGCACCAGAAAAAGGTAATTAAATGTGAACGTTCCAGGTGACACTTGAAAAATTAATTTTGATAGTGAAGCGGGAGGTTAACCACATAGAGTAAGATTTATAAGAGATGGATTCTTCAAAGCAGCAGTTTTGGAGTACATGTAACATTAAAGGAGTTGGGTGGTCAGTGGAAATAAAACATTACAGTATTTTAGCAAGAAATGAGATCAAGTTTAAAGTTAAATCTGTGGACTAAAATCAGTCAATCCTGCCACAGGATAGAGAGTTGAGTTATTTCTACATTAACAGATAGCATATTACATATGTGCCAGGTGTGAATAAAAATTCTGTTTTTCTGCAAACTTATTTTTAACAATAAGCAATATAGCATATGTAATAAAATAGAAAATAAAAGGTTGATATTTATTAGCAAGTGCAGTCTTCTTTTCCCCTGATCAAAGATTATAGAACAATATAATATTACCTTTGAAATATCTACAAGATAAATATTAATAGTTAATACATATACATTTTAAAAGTATGTTATTTGCCTGAACAGTTTTTAAAGTTAAAACAAAAGTATTGGGCTCTTCTGTTTGTTTGTTCTTGGTTTTTTGTTTTTTTGTTTTTTATTATTTTATATATTCAATATACATTATTCATTCACTCAAGTATTTATTGCAAGCTTACTTTGAGCTTGATATTGCTTTAGATGTTTTCATGTTTTCCCTAGGAGCAGTGGTTCAGTATTTGTTAATTCATTGGTCACAACAACATTACATATAAAATACAACTACTGCAAATAAGAAGAATCAATTCTATTTCATTTGTAGGGTGACATATGTTTCCTTCATTTGGCTATGAGCTACTTAAAGAAAGAGACATGTTATCTTCATTTTGTATTCTCAGCATACTGTCTGATACCTGGAGCAAAATAGCTCCTCAGTCAGTATTTGTGAGTAGGAGAGCAAAGAGGCAAAATAAAGTAAAAATGTTAGGTTTTCTGTTTCAATTGCAAGTCCACCCAAAAAAAGACATGATTTATGCAAATAGTAATTTCACACTTTACCAACTTCTGAAGTGAGAAAAGAGGAACACTGAATGGTGAACCAGCCACAGAACACACCAATAAGTATGCTCATGAAACATCATCTTGTTCCTATTGATTGTAAATTTTGTGAGTGCTTTTGGGTTAGGAATGGGGGAAAAGGAAACAGGCCAACTAGACAGTAAGTGGCCTTTAGATGGTTAAAGAAACATACTCTTCCTAGAAGTTCCTTTGCACTGTAGATACAGAGTTTCTGTCCTTCCATTTTTTTTTTAAAGGAGTGAAGTTGTTGTTTGAAGAAGCTTGAACCTACTACTTATCTCATGCGCTATCTCCTCTCTTCCAGATTCCATTGGTTAATTCCTCAAATTATTATTCTGGTGCTGTCCTTTTTGCTACACATTCTGTTTCCCCAGGTTTCAAAGTCACCCAACTTACACGTCTCTTTAAAGTCAAAGGTCTTTTTTACTTCAATTTCAAACACCATCCCAATGCTTCCTTCTAAGATTTACTGAAAGACTGTGTCCTCCGAGAACTAAGAGAACTGAATCTTCACATACAGATGCTAAGGTGCACAACACAACTTTAACTTTAGTATAAAGATACCTTTATATCATTTCTGGGTTGTTTGACTTCCTCAGGATTTCTGCCTGGAATTGTATGTGTCATATTCATGTATAATATACTGTGATTTAATGTAAAAATTTCAGAAGGACAGGTAATGTCTTGTCTTTATTTTCATGGTCCTCAATACAGGTCATGAATACGACTCTATTTAATCATAAATTCACAGCTTCTAATTAATACCTGTGTGACTCTGGGAAATTTTAACCTCTATACAGTTTAAAGTCTATGCTGGAAAAATAGATATTAACTGGTGTAACTATATCATTTTTTGCCAAAGAGATATTTTGTGAATGGTAAACAATACTAAATACTCTAGCAAAACAGACATAAAGCTGTACTGTCCAAGATAATCCAGGACACATGTAGTCACCTTACTGGTAATAGTGCCTAACATTATTAAATCAGAAAACACTTAGACTTAGAAATTAGAATTCTAGGTACACAATAGGTGTTAGAATATTGTTATTGATATTTGTATATATTATTATTGGCTTAGGAAGACCCTTGAGGCCATTCTAGATCTATGCTAAGTGTCACTCTATTGAGACAATTAGACCATTAAGGACAATGTAGTTATTAGCCCATTTTTGTTTCTTTTACATTTTTCTTTTTTTTTCCCCCATTTATTTATTTTATTGCATTTTAGGTTTTGGGGTACATGTGAAGAACATGCAAGATTGTTGCATAGGAACACACGTGGCAGTGTGATTTGCTGCCTTCCTCCCCATCACCTACATCTGGCATTTCTCCCCTTGCCTTTTACATTTTTCGACAGCATATTTCAAAGTTAAACAATTCTCATCATCAATACATTTCTATCATCTGAATGCAATGAATAAAATATTTTAATGAACTAAAAAATTGTTTGTTAGAATTCTATCCTCATTAGAGATTTAGAAGAGCTGTTCAATTTTTTTTGAATGAGCCTGAAGATTATTTTGAAATGGGTCTCAGTCTCCCATTGTAAAAGCAGAATCATTTTCATTCCTTTAATTTCTCCTCCTGAGTATAATTCTCCAGCTTTTGCATTGATATGACTCTCCAATGAATCCTACACAAAGTTCACTAAACTCCTTTAGGACCTCAAATTGGACAGTATCCTTATCTAATAACACTAAAATGTTGAGTATAGCAAGAGGATAACACTGAAATTGCTATATGCTAATTTATCATGCTTTATTTTTTACTGTGTATAGAAATAAACATAGCTCTTGTCTCTGAGGAGTTTACAATAATAATAATTTTAAAAACCCTCAAGACTTCTTTAGGTCATTGAGGTCTTTACTGTGTTGTAGACACTGGACTGAAAGCTCCACAAGGACCCAGCTCTTGTTTGTTTTTTATTACTACTGTATAACAAGCTCTTATCCTTGGCACATCATGGCTTACTAGCAAATATTTGCTAAATAAATTAATGAGAAGATGAAAAAATGAATAGAACACAGATGAGAGCATACTAAATAAATGTAGCAAATCATATATTAAAGTTATATAAATAGAAATATCAGATGCTAACATCTATTAATCCATTTACTCAAGAAATATTTATTGGACACCTCTCCTACTAACACTACAAATATAAAAGGAAACTAAGATATTGTCATTGCTCAATTATAAACATAGAAAAAAATTATAGATTAGATAAAATAATACCAAGTAATCTCATATATGTGAAAATAATAATGCAATATGAACACTAACGTTCAGCTCATAATTACAAGGATATTTTAATTTTAGGTCATTACGATGCTAACTAAAAGTGAATAATTAATCATGGCAGTACTTGACAAAAAGACTTTTGATAATACTCAAATATTTCTGGTATTTGTGTTAGCAAAATGGAAATAAAAGAAAATATTCTTAACACACAAAGTTTAAATTAGAAATACTGATAGAGATTATTCTAAAAGGATGAGTGATTAGAAAATATCCCACTTGGCTGGATGCGGTGGCTTCTTGCCTATAATCCCAGCACTTTGCGATGCTGGTGGATCATCAGGTCAGGAGATCAAGACCATCCTGGCCAACACAGTGAAATGCGCTATTAAAAAAAAAAAAAAAAAATTTGCTGGGCATAGTGGCGGGCTCCTGTAGTCCCAGCTACTTAGGAGGCTGAGGCAAAAGAATCACTTGAACCTGGGAGGTGGAGGTTGCAGTGAGCTGAGATTGTGCCACTGCACTCCAGCCTGAATGACAGAGTAAGACTCCATCTCAAAAAAAAAAAAAAGAAAGAAAGAATAAAAGAAAATGTCTCACTCTAATCAGGAACAAAGCGTCTATATTGTGCTATGTTTCAACCATCTGGAAGTTATTACTTTTGTATAAGGAAACAACAAATATGTTTATAGATACTAGAAAGGAAGAGATGCAATGATAATTGTGTGAGTGTGTAGTGTGTGTGTGTGTGTCTGACTATACAGAGATATTCATCAAAATGTCAATAATAACTATCTTGAAGATGGTGAAACTGCAGGAGCTGTCATTCAGGTTACAATTTTGTATTTGGGAGGGAGGGCGTGAATATAGCTTTGTATTAAAAAACACACTCCCTTACCACATGGAGCTGCACTGAGGAAGAAAAACATAACTATAACCAAATAACTCACATTGTAATATGTAACATGACAGGAGCCCTTACGAAAAGAACGTAGGAGGAAATAACCAATGGATTGTCAGGAATTATCTTGGAGACAAAAGAAATGTTTTCAAGGATGTAAAAATAATGTGCGAAATTAAGGAATATAAAAACATAATTATTTTTCAAGAGCAAACAATCCTATATGATTAAGAGTATCGAGTGTAGGGGAAGAAGAGAAGGAAGAGAGAGTAATATATTGGAAAGGGGGATTTGGGCAGATTGTAAAACTTGCCTATCATGTTGAAGAGATTAGGCTTAATTTCATACCAGTGGTAGCTATACATTTTCTTTCCTGTATACCTGAATGAATTGTTTAAAACTGTTTATTCCTTGTAATATGGCGATATTAGATACAGTCTAGCTTCATCTTTAATTCACATAAACTCGCTCACTTCTGAGTAAGGTAATTAGGCACTTAGGTAGGTATGCAGGTAGATAAACAGTCAGACAAATAGATTAGAAAACGGGGCCTTGACAAAAAATATATTACCTGGCTAAAATAAGGTATTACACCTTCAAATTTTTTTTTTGAAAAGGAAGCTCTTTTTGCTTTGCTCTCAGGGAAATTGCTCTTAGAAGTTATAAATCTTGAAATGTCCCTTTGTTTATGACCCTGGAGATGTTTTTTACCTGGGAAATGCAGAAAATATCACCCAGGTGGATGACAAAATGGACAAGGATAATTATAAAAGGAGTTTTGGTAAAGGAGACCTGTAGAACGCAAATTGTTCTCAGAAAGATTTATTTTAGGATAAATATATATAGAAATGGGAGATCTAGAAATGTATTTCATTAGAAATATCTACAATTTCATACTGTATGCCCTAGAAAGTCCTTTTGTGGCCATGAGGTTGAAGCACCTTAGTTTGCAGCCCACTTCCATTGACAAGAAAATGCTGCCATATAAATACACTTTTTATAAACACAGAAGTGACCTGATATCTGTCTTTTAGAAAGATAACTGACTATCATATCATTATTACATCTCCAGTGCCTAAATCTGAGCCAGAGACATAGAAAGTAATTAATAATATCTATAATTGCTATCAATAATCAATAAATAACTGATAAGCAAGTGAGTAAATTAGGAAGTATGAATACAGGAAAGATATATTTCCTAAACTTGAAAATCCTCCATCCACTGTCTTACTTGTCTCTCTAGATTACTTCCATCTTTCAGCGTAGCTTTACCTCTTTTGAAAAAATTTCCCTCAGGTTAACCGTCTCTCCCACTATTCTCTGTGAGCCTGTTGTGCTTTGTGAATATCCTCTGTCATATTAATTATCATATTGTTTTGTAATTGTCAACTTCTATGTCTGTTTTTTCCTCTAGCTTATGATAACATGAATCACTCTGGCCAAAATATTTGCAGTGCTTGGATATAGTACATATTTAATTAAAATGTAATTAATAAATATACAAAGACATGAAGGCTGTATATTTAGATCCTTAGTGTTGTCACTGAAAAGACTATTTTCTGGCTTCCACTTTATGGGGAGATACAAGTACCTTTAATAATTGCACTTTCCAGTCTTAATTTGAGGATCTCTAGAAGACATCTTTCTTATTTCAACACATAGGTTAGTTAGTCTTCTTCAGAGCTACTAGTCTGCTTTTGTCTTTGAAAATTCAGAATCATATAAATGGTTGGATGTTTCTCCTTGTATGAATAACACAAGACTTAAAATCAAATTTTTCATTACTAGATAAACAATACATGCATATTTTATACAACTGTATTGCTGGCTTTATCCTGTTGTCTTCAGTTTATTTTAGTCCTCATTTTCATCAATAAATTTGTTGCAGTGAAAAATATTCTTTTCTAAAACATAATTTATACAGGTGAATAGAAATAAAACTATAATAAATACAAAAGTGAAATTATTTTCCACTCTTGACTCACAGACCCCGTCCCAGAGGCAACCACTCTCACCAGCATCTTGATTATCTAGTACATTGCTTTTGAAGGTAATCTACACATACACAATTGCATAAGCGTATTGTATAATTTACAAAAATTATGGTATAACACAACTATTCTACATTTTTTCCAGTTTGGAAATAGATATTATATATTTGTTTATTTCTAGGCTTTCTTACTGTAACATATTTTTGATATATTTTGGATCTTATTTCACTTTCCACATATCTTAACCACTTTGATACTAATCATCTACTTATCTCTTTGTACTTCCTTTTGGAAAATTCTGTCAGCTCTATCTTTCAGTTTGTTAATTATCTCTTCATCTATGTCTAATCTGCCTATCACAAGATCTCTTTGGATTGCTTGATGCCAGGAGTTCAAGACCAGTCTGGGCAACATTGTGAGATCCTGTCTCTAAAAAAAATTAAAAAGTTAGCCAGGTATAATGACACATACCTGTAGTCCTAAGCTACTTAGAAAGCCAAGGTTTGCTTGAGCCCACAAGTTAGATGCTGCAGTGAACAATGATTGTGCCATTGCTCTCCAACTTGATAACAGAGCAAGACCTTGTCCCCCATAAAAAAGAAAAGAAGTTTGTCTTTCTGTATCTGGCTTTCACTTAACATAATGTCTTCAGTTCCACACATTGTTGCAAATGGCAGGATCTCATTTATTTTTTATGATAGAATAGTACTATATTGTGAGTATGTACCACATTTACTTTATCCATTCACCTGTTAGTGGAAACTTAGGTTGCTTCCAAACCTTGGCTCTTATGAAGAAACATGGGAGTGCAGATATTTCTTCAATATACTGATTTCCTTTCTTTTGGGTATATACCTGGCAGTGGCATTATTGGATTGTATGGTAGCTCTATGCTCAGTTATTTGAGGACCCTCCATACTGTTCTCTGTCATGTGCTCATAAAAATTATAAACAAACAAAAACAAGACCTCCTTCGAGTTGTTTAATTTTATTGACTATTTTATTATTTCCAGAAATGATATCGAGTTATTTTGAAAATGGCTACATTGTAACTCAAACTGAATCTGGTTTAGCATGAGAATTTAATCACGGTTTTAGATATTTTAACATTTTCTCCTACCAAGAAAATGTAAATCATGGAGAAAGAAAAAGAAGGAGAAGTTGGACTGTTTCTATTACTCATTGCAGTTGCACCAATCACTTACTCTCTGGGTTGTGGTTTCTTTCTCATCCAGATGTTTGCTTCTTCCTCTACCCTTTTATTTCAATAAATAGGACCAATAAGGAAATAATTCATTCAAGTTATACATATAATATCTATTTTTAAATTTACCTGATGTTTTTCACATAGACTTGCCATGTATTGTATTTTTAATTCTTCTATTTACATGTCAGATTAATGACTACTACACTTTTATTTAAATCGGTGTTTGCTTATTTAAATAAATATATTTATTTTAGTGTCTGTGACCTTTTCAGCACTTAATGCTCTTGTTGGTTTTGTCGAGTGACAATCCCAGGAGATTTTTCCCCAAGGTGTTCTGTGATTTTGAACAATGATCTTGCAGGGGGAGAAAAAGATTTATTCCTCTCCTCCTCATCATAACGGTCATGTCTAACACTCCTATAACAAAGACAAGCTAACAAGATAAAAGAATAACAAATTTGTTTGATCATAGTTTTACATGATGTGGGAGCCTTCAGAATGAAGACCCTGAGACCCAGGAGTGAACTATTCATTTTTATGCTTAAGTTCAATGAAGCATGGACAGTCATGTAGAAATGTGATTGGACAAGAGGGTATGATCTAATGCAGCTCTAATGACAGTGGGGAAACCTAGCAAGTCCTGTCTGTTCAGGTTCTTCTTGCCTTCTCTCTTGTAACATTTCTTCCTCCCATGTCTCTCTCAGAACCCTTTCTGGAATGGGGAAATCTTATGACCTACGATCAAACAAGGTAGGTCAAGGAATTTCTTTATGGTCAGCTCTTATACAGAAAGGTAGGAAAAAGTTTGAGTAATATTTTTCAGCTTTATGGCTGGCTTTGAGGTAAAGGGTTTCTGGTATCTATAGGAAAGAAGGATCCCAGTTTCCACAGCTACCCACAGGGGAGAATGAAGAGTGAGGAACAGGTGGGCAGGGCAAAGTCGAGTGAAACTTTAATTTTGAGGCTGCTTCTGAGGCCTTGATTTGGGCATATCATTTTCGGAGCCCCAACTACCTGAACTTCAGTAGGAATTTAACTGAGGTATCTTGTTTAACCTAGGGTGAGATAGTCTTCGGGAGCACTTTTTCATTTGTTTCTTCTACCTACTCACACATGTCAACTACTTTGGCATCACTTATTATGTTAAAAATCACAGTTTGGAGAATCTTTCTGTTTCCCTCAAAATTCAGGTAGAGGTAGAAAACTTCTTTGTCACTTTCTGTACCTGCAGGTATTTTATTTTTTCAAACTCACATTTTATGCAATGTGCAGCTCTTCAGAGATTCTGGTTTATGTAGGGATCTTTGCTTGGATTTCACTTTCATAATACAACAAAGCCTTGCAACTCGTCCTGGTTTAGACATTAAAACCAAATCCAGTTGGTTGCCAGGACAACACTTACCCTTTCCTTAAACTGCCTTCCGCAAAGTTACGGAAGCACCAACTCCTGCAATTAGGCTCTGGTTTTCAATTTGCTGGTTCTTTTCTCTGCTTCTGGAACCTACATATTGTGTTCCTTTTTTTTATTTCCAAGATTAACAGGTGTAAAAATGTACTTTTGAATGTCTTTTATTCAGAATTTTGATGCATTTGTACTGAGAGAATTTTGAAGTTTTCTTATTTTACTGTGTGCCATAACAAGTAATACGTCCTGGTTCTACTAACATGGGAACATTTTCACATGAATTTTATACTCAAATTGTCAATAATTCTATAGTTCACATATAGATTAATTTAAAGAGAATTGATTAGAGGCAATGTATACATTGAATATTTTCCTATGTTGGAAATTGCATTGATCTGTGATGTAAATTGAAACCCATAAATAATTGATACTAATCACTGACCTATAATTAATACCACACATCGTTAATTGGTAGAAATTTGTTGTTGCTACTTTTAAATAAAGGCCCTACTTTCTTCTCTCCATCAAGATACTTTCACAAGCCAAAATACTAGTGAATTTTGCCTTGAGTTGGAAGATTTCCATGAATTCATTATAACACAAGTAGTCAGGCACCACTTGAATATATATGTCACAAAATTTTTTTATTCTTAGTTTAGATTGTAACGTTGCAAATTTATCCTGGGCCACTTCCAATAAATTGTTTCTAATCGTTACCAGAGTTTTAATGAATTCATTATGAGGGTTTCTATTTTAGTTCTAGCATCACTTATTAATATATGTTTAATAAAAATGAACTGTTTTCATTTTCCAGATATGTTTGACCACATTTGTATTTTAATTTATTCCCAAATCGTCATACCTGACTTCCTACTTAAGCTACATTGTCACTACAAGTCTGTTTAGTTATCCATGCACCGTGGTGACCTGCTTTACTTCCTCCTTTTGAAAAGATGTTCATTACTACTTGAGCAATTCTGACACTTTATTTTCTCTTCTAGATCTCCCAACTATCTAGTTTCAAGTATAAGGAAAAGGAATGTATTATTCCTTGATGCCAAACTCATTTCTTTTTGCTCCTATACTTGATGCTTTTAAAATGCCATATCAAAAAACTTACATTTCAGGTAATGAGTATGAGTATTCACGACCTTCTGCTTTATTGTAAACAAATTTGCCTTTAGAGCTATTATTTACTATAATAAATCATAATACTACATTACCATAATAAATAATTTATACTAAATTCTGTGCCTTAGCAATTGACCAATTACCAAGAGAAAGTCATAAAGTTGTATTCATAAGGAGACTCATCAGAGACCAATTATCACTGTGTAGCTTTACCTGGTGTAGGTATCTAACATAACTGGAGCTCTAATTTTAGAAACTGTCAGCACAACATGGATAATTTATATGTATGCAAATACTTGCTAGTAAAATCTATCTTTTTCAATATCTTCCTTAAGTAAATAAAAATGGTAAGTAATTTGAAATTAAGAGTCATAGTTCATATATTTTTCCATATCACCAGCTTCATTATTTTCCTCATAGTCACCCTTTAATAGTATTTATTGAATAAAATTATGTTAGAATCAGCCCACCAGACATAACCCAGAGGTTCTATATTCCTGAGCCCTTCACCTCAGCAATGCAAAATTAGAAAGGTCAGTTGTCAAGTGCTTTACGTGTTCATCTGGATCACCTTAACAGTTTCTGCAAATCTGAAATAAATGAGGTCTATCAGGAAAATGTCCTGAAATTACTTCTGAAAAGCTGGAAAGTCCTTTTATCCAATATGTTAGACAAAGAACTTAACAACAACAACAACAAATCCAAATCACTGAATATGTCTATAAATAACTGAGTTTGGAGGCAGCAGTCCATTGCAAAGCTCTTTTTCTTGTTCCTTTTAAATGAATCCAGGGTCTTTCTCTATTTTCAAGAATTTTAATGGAATAAAATTTTACTGGTGATTCTCATATAAAATTTTATAAAGAGCTTGTTGAAATACAGATTGTTGGGCTCCATTCTTAGAGTTTCAGATTCGGTAACTGGGAACTGTGGCTCAAAAAGTTGCATTTTAAACAAATTCCTGAGGATTACTGACGCTGATCAGGACTATGCCTGCCACACTTTGAGAACCAGTGGACCACTATATGCATTATTTTTAATTTTATGCATAAATTATTGAACTCTTCCAATTAATATCCTATATAATGCTATTTTTTATTTGAATGTAACAGTTAGGACTCTGTTGGTCAAAAGTTAGTATTTTCTTTCTTTATTTCTTTCTTCTTCTTTTTAAACATGTACTAATTTTTTACCTGATTGCTTTTTATAGCATTTTTTAGATGACCCATTAGTGTTCACTATGCAATGGGTCAAAGATGGCTATGGATCACAGATGGCTATGGATCAAAGTTTGTGTTATACACTTACTTATTTAGTCACTTCTTTGTTTCCCACCTTGTTCCAAAAGGATTTAAGACAAATCAGTCAAAGTAAAGCTAATGAAAACACAGACTTATCAAAACTAGAAGCTGATTTCTACAGCTCCTTGTTCTGGACTGAGTCATCCTGGTCCTAATTAACTTACCACAATTCAAGAAACCACAGTGGTCAAAAGAAGAATCATAATAATGACGGTGAGTTAACCCCAAATTCTTGTCTCATTTTCAAACACATTCCAAATACATATTCCATAACATGCCTGATCTTACTACACGACAGTCAGCAAGAAAGTCACCTTAACACCTCCATCTATCTGCCACCTGCCATAAAGCAGCTGCAATGTATTTACCATCAACCGAGAAAGAAATCTATATTTATCTGGATGTGGAAGATGCTGAATTTACCGACAATTGACAAATTAGTCTAGAATGAGAATGCATGTAAAAATAGCCTACAGTGTGCCATTATGTTGTGACATAAATATATGATCTCTTTCCTCAATTTATGCCAGAAGCAAATGTACAATGTTTCTGCAACATGAGTAATTTCTCATCTACATTAGTCTGCCCTTATTTTTTTTCTTTTGTCTGAGTTTTCAACAGTGATAAAGGAAAATCAAAATAACCATAGTGAAAATCTACCTGCTGAAATCCATATAATTAGTAAAATCTCTATATGCTATGTGTCCAATTATTAATGTAGTAGAAAATTAAATTTAAATTTACTATTTCTCACTCCCTGTATCTATGTATGTATATACTTATATTTCCGTAATAGCAATGCACTTTATATCTTAATATAAAATTCTTAGGCTTTTCATAATGTAGTCAGACACATTTTTACTCTTGGCTACAAATGAGTGATTTGACATTTTTGGCCCCAAATCAAATCATTTTCAATGAGGTGGTATAGTCTAGCAATTAAAAATATAGATCAGAAATCTTTATGTTAAAAGCCAACTTTATTTTTACTCTGTGTGTGATATTTGGTTAAGTAGCTATACTCTCACAACCTCCATTTCCTTACCTTTGAAGCAAATATCAACCACACAGCCTTATTTAGGTACTAAATCCTCATTATATACAAACCTATAGTTTAATGTGTTATATTTAATCTAATTGAATTATGAATAGTGCTTACATTAGTAATTATTGCCTGATATTAGTCATAAAATAAATATAGCAATAATATAGGCCTAGTCAGTATACTTTGTCAATCATCTTGGCCATTGATCCCAACATAGTACTGAAAATATTTTAGTTTATTTCTCTTAAAGATCAGCTTTGAGTAATAACGTATAAAGCTATCATATAAGCTAGACAATCAAATATCTTGCTCTTTTAGATATTACAGAGCTTTGCTTAACATATACGTAACTTCAGTTAATTCGGTAACAGCCAAATCCTACTGAAGCCAATGTAACAGGTCCCTCCTACTCCCACTTCCATAATAATTTACTGCACTCTTATTATTTACTGACTACATTACAGATAAATACTAATGTTTACAAGAGTTGATGAAGATCATAGAGACTGGTTCAGTGGGTGCTCATTAAACACTTTCGAATAATAAAGTCTTATCAGCACAAATCTACTAGATACAGGAAAGATCACAGACTTTGTTTTCCTGTGTGTTTTTATAAATTATTTTGTGTAACTGTCACTTCAAAATTGGGAAATAAAATATTTTTAGCATGAATGATAGTCAATTTTAGGTCAAACTTTTTTCAGTTTGTATTATAGCAGTTCCTTAATCTCAGATATTTGAACGTAGAAATAAGATATTTATTAGAGAAATAGTTTATCTAAAGCTCAGTAAAAGAAGGTTTATGCCCATATTTTGAGTGACTTTTAAGGTTGCTTCCAGATCTCCTTGTAAGAATGCCTGATTCAAGGAAAGGACAGAAAATGTGCAAGAAAGGCCTAGAGCACCGTAGTTCCAGAAAATAAGAAAGCATAAAAGAAAAACATAAGAAAACAAAACAAACACACAAACAAACACAGAATAATAGGATACGCAACAGGGATACAGGAACCAACTGAAGGCCCTCCCAATGGCCAATGCTGGAGCAATTTGAGCAAAATCAATAAATTCAAGAAGTACTATTGTATTATAACCTAAAGTATAAAATAAGTAACCACCAGTTCATACTGATAGGAACAAGTTATTACTAAATAAGTAGGTGAAGAGAAGAGACAAATCTCTTGTTCAGAAGAATTTCAAATAATTTATATAGATACTCCACCCTAAAGGAGATGGAGCACAATCCCCACTCCTTAACCGTAGGCTGTACATAGCAAATTTCTTTCAACGAGTAGAATACATAAAGGAAACAAAAGAGTAACCTTACTATGGAAAAACCTGACAAACACTACTGCGGCTAGGTAAGCAAGGTTAATATTTACAGTGACAAGTCATGCTGATAGTATATATGCTTGATACAATGTCATCAGAATGGCACAGCCTTACTTCATCTTGGGCAACTGTAACAGAATACCTGAGACTTGGTAACTTATTTAAAGAAAAGCAAAACAGAAATGTCCTCACGTAGCAGAAGAGAGAGAACCTAACTGCTATTGCTTTTTAAAGAAGCGTGAATTCATTCAAAAGGGCAGAGCCCTCATGACGTAAACACCTCCCCAAAGGCACCATCTCCCAGCACTGCTACATTAAGGATCAAGTTTCCAGCATGCGAATTTGGAGGGAGACATTCAGACCATAGCAGGGAGGTTACTTTTATGGTATTCCTCCCCAAAAGCTATAATCCCAGTCAAATCATGACAAAAACATCAAACATATTTCATTTGAGGGGTAGTCTACAAAACATCTCATCAATAATTCTTGAAATTGTCAATGATATCAAAAGCAAGAAAAGTCTGAGAAACTGTCTCAACCAGGATGAGCCTAAGGAGACTTGACTACTGAATGCAGTGTGGTATTCTGAATGGGATCCTGGAATAGAAAAAGGACTTTAGAGATAACCTGAGGAAATATGAATAAAGTATGAAATTTAATAATACGTCAATATGCATTCAGTAATAGTGACAAATATACCACACTAACATGAGATGTTAGTAACAGAGAAAGCTGGGTCTGGTATATACAATAGCTGTCTGTGCTATCTGCACAGTAATTTTGTAACTCTAAAATGTTCTAAAGTAAAAAATTACATTTTACAAGATCCATTTGTGTCCTATTAGAATAATTTAGTATGCATTTCAAGAGTTTCAAATTCAGTCTTCATCAAAGAAAGAACTTTCTGTTGTTTTGTAAAATTGCATGAATACACAGGTAGCATTCATTGCTGGATATGGACTCTATGACACAAAGATATTTAACAAATTATTTGAGTGTGGTATAATTGAGCAGAAATAGTGGGTGGGTATAATTTTAAGTACCACAAATACAATTGCAATTGATTTTCAGTAATTCTCCCTTTGAGCAGAGTTGGTTTTGTATTTGAAAACTGTTCTGAGAAAAAACTAAAGCCATAAACAGAACTGACACGTTACCATTGTTATTTTAAAGGAAAAGTAAAATCCCCAAATCACAAATAATTGAATTTTTCTTCTCCTTTAATTCTTTTCTTTGTTACATTGAAGGTACTTTTAATAGTATATGCAATATTATGTATAGATTATTTAAGAAAACAATTTTTAATAATTAACAAGAATTATTTTCTAAATTATTCATTTTCCTGGAGCAATTTCTCTCCTTATATACAATTAATTAAAATGAAAGTGAATGTTATGCCCTTAAAACAAAACTGAATTAAATGATAATGTAGTGATCCATCAATTCCAAAGGGCCTACTGATTGATCCAAATAACTTAGCATGTAGATACTGTGTTGAATTAATATTATATTTAATGCTTTGTACTCACCATTATAGCAGGGAACAAAATATTGTTTTAGTTAATCTCTCACTATCAGTGCCTGGAAAGTTTAATAATCAAAAGGATTATTTTTTACCTGTATGTGCAAATGGACAACACTATTTGAGAGGGCCTTTTAAAATATTTCAAATCCCAGATTCACAGCAATAGTCAATAGGGAAAAAAGGTCATTTAAACCTAATATTAGTTACCAAAACAACTATTTATGATCAAATGTAGTATACGATTACATTTATGTTTCTTTTTTATTGCAGTTTTTGTAAAAAGCACTTCCAATCATTTTATATTTGTGTATATATGCAATAAATGTTTAATATTGAAATTATAACTCTATAAACAAACTGTATAACGAAATTCTGGCTTTTAATGTGCTTTTGCTTTATACTAGCCAAAACACCCAGTCATTTATAGATGGTATTTCATTCATCAATGAAATAGTGTCATTAATGTTTCTCTACTTAAATTCATTTTCACCGGAATGGTTTTATAATTCTGGAAAATAACACTGAACTCTGCAGAAACAAAATAACATCCTTGCAGTTTAGAATTTCTGAGATTCTTCAAGGCCAATAATTGTCTTTAACATAATTTTAGTCTAGAATATTCAGCACTTCAGGCCACGTTTTATTAGTTGCGTTACATTTCCTGCAAAATTGCAATGGGGATACTTCAAACAGCAAACCATATGGTCGGTTCCACATTTACAAGTTCTCTTTTTTATTTCTGGAGGAATTTCTATACATCAAAAATATACAGTAATATCTAAACATATTTTTTGTACAAGGAATAGATTAATTTTTGAATTTCTTTACCCCCCCCCCATAGCAATAAGATTATGGAACAAAGGCAGAAAAGGGAGGGGAGTCAATTGGCCAATTCTTCTCATGGTTCAGAGCCAGCCTTGCACAATCTTCTCACCTAAAGTAACATGCTTTGTATAGCACAGTCATTTTTTTTCCTTAGTGAACCCCAATCATGGGTCACTTAGAGTGAAATGAAAAGAAGGCCTTTTCTTCCTCAATTGAAGAACATCAAAGGAAGAAAAGAGACACAAGAAAAATGACCATGATGAAAAGGAAATTAAAATAATTTTATTGAACTGGCTGCATTCCTAGCCACCTAGTGTATGAAGTAATAACAATCAGTCACATTACTGCACATGATTAATATTTATGGCTAATCCTTATATCCCCTACCATCTATCCATCAGTATCTCAAGGAGGAGTTAATCATATTGCTTCTCAGCAGGCTCTTCTCTGTTGCAACATTGTCATTTCACCTTCCTTGTATGAAACAGTCTGCAAAATGCAGCATTTAAGTCAATTAAGTGTGGTAGAGAATGGAGTTATTTTTAAATGGCACGCATAGCTTTTTAGGAGACAATGGTCTCATCAAATTAATTGCAAATCCAAATTATTGTACTTTGAAATACACCTGAACTCTTACATGTGGCTGTAATTTATCACCAAAGAAAATGTTAAGGTAAAAACACTTTTTAAATCTAAATTCTCTCTTCCATGCTCTTATAGAACATTTTCTCCTTAAGGTAAAAACATTTTTTAAATCTAAATTCTCTCTTCCATGCTCTTATAGAACATTTTCTCCTTCACTGTAATAAAGTCTCATTTCTGCTAAAGTGGAAGTTTAGCAGTAGGTTTGTAGTAGCCCTCAGAGTTTAGGTTATGGCATTCTTTACCCAGCAGCCTTTAATATTTAGGGAATAGTAGCGTATAAGCTACGGCAGTAATGATAATAGCTTTCATTTGTATAGTGCTTAAAGTTTCACAATACTCAGGCATATATTATCTGATTCTAGTGGTAGGTTTTATTTTTCTCCTTTTAAATATAAAGAAACTGAAGTTGAGAGATTGTACAACTAAAAAATGGCTACGGTTAAACTTCATATTAAATATTGATTATACATTTTGTGTTATTTATTTTTGCTCCTCATTTTTATACACTATTAAAAGAGTGGCATTAATTATAATTTTATAAGCTATCTTCCTTCTACATAAAAATTTCTATCGTAGAAGAAAATTTAGTAAGTGCCAAAGCTCTGCTAGGTATATGGTATTTTCACACTAATTGGGTAGCAAACCAATTATTCTTTAAAAAGTGTCCCATTTTATGAATAGGAATATGAGTTATGCCAGTAGAAAAATAATTAAGAAATGTCATCAAGATAGCTACTAGAATACTCAGGACTCAGGTTTTCCAAAAAGAAAACCAAACAGCAAGTAGATAACTATACATCAAACAGAGCATTTAGGGGAGAATATGAATTCAGCAAGGAAGTGACAAAAACCCAGGCCCAATAACTCCTGCATCACCACATCTCTGGGTCCTGCCAACATTCAACCATATCCACCTGAAAACATGGAAACTCAAGATGGCATCATAGAGAGGAAAGTGACGCAGTCAGGAGGATCCGCTCAAAGCCACAGGGAACTACACGTTGTGGGGAAAAGGTAAGGAGATTCCCCAGCAGTCATATTCCCATCATAGACACTTTTAATCCTTACTACAGGAGAGCCCTTTGCCCTCATAGTCTCTGAGCCTAATAAAGTGAACACTTGGAGTCTACACAACCACATTGTTCCAGACAGAAAATTCATACTGGGCTTCTAATACCTTCCAGAACCCAAGCTACTTCAGGACAGTGCTATTTTAAGAGTGCAGACATGACCAGAGTACATTCTGCCCTGGGGTCCAATAACCCGTACACCTCCATATCTTTGGAGTACTGCCAACATTCACCGAAAACCACCCAGAGGGCTATAGCATCACAACACCAGCTGGGCCCTTAAGTACAGCCACATTTCTGGCACCTTACCCACCCAGCATCCTATACCCCAGAGAACATGCAGACCCGCACATCAGGGAGGTTGCCTTCAGGACATAAGGAGCTAAAGCGCATGCTCCCCAGATCCTGAGAGCCATATGCCTAGTCTCACGGCCAACTACAACAACTTCACTCTCTCCAGCAAGGAGGTTGCCATGCACCAATGCATGCTCCCTGGGGGCTCAAAGTCAGGTCTGCCTGACCTCCCCATTATGCCACAGAGCCCCCTCAACCCCTGCCTGTGGCACCCAGAGGCCCAAGAATTGGCTCAATCAGGACCCACTCCCAGCACCCATGTGCACTGCTTGGGAGCCCAAGGACCAGCCCATCCAGGGTCCATGTGTGCTACCCAGGGGCCCAAAGACCAGTCCAAGTGTCAGCCTGATCAGGGCCCTAGTATGCCATCCCAGAAGCTCAAGGACTGGCACATCCGTGGTCACTACCACAACTCCAGGTATGAACATGCACTGTTTGAGAGTAGTCATTGTCCAGAAATTCACAAAATTCACTAAAACTGCAAGTGAACAGACCATATGCAGCATGCTGTAATCACAAGAAAGTATAAAAATTAATGATAGGGCAGATACACAAGAAAGAGAAGGGAATAAAAAGTTATCACCACAGAACCTGCCACCAAAACTGATGAATAAACCCATACCTGTCAGTATCAAAACTGCCACATGCCTTCATGCACTGACCAGTATCCTGAGGACTGACCTACCCTGGGCCCACCAATACCAACCACTGGTGCTTCTGCATGCACCCCAGGGTTTAGGGACCAGGCATTCCAGCATGCCAGTCCCTAGAAGAGCTATACCACAGCCTTCACAAACAACTGCAATCCAAGACACTGAAGAACTTGCAGACACTGCTGACATTAACTATAGCTGAAGAAATCACAGGGTGAGTGAACTACTGCACTGACTCAGAACCAAAGCCAAAGTACCATACACAATGGACACTATAGATAACATCTACAGAAAAAAAGGCTTTTCATATGAAATCTGCTTCATAAAATTGGAAGTGTTTATACCAGATGTGCAGATATCAATGTAGAAACACAAACAACATCAAGCAAGAAAACTTGAAACCTCAAAAGGAACACTATTATTCTTCAGTAATAGACCCTAAAAATAAAGGAAATGTATATGCCTGAAAAATAATTCAAAATAATAATATTAAGAAAACTTTGTTAAATATAAGACAACACAAATAAACAATACAAAGAATTTTTTTAAAAAAATCATGATCTGAATGAGAAATGCAAGAGATAGACATAATTAGAAAAGAATCGAATAGATGTCCTAGAACTGAATAATTAAATGAATATAAATACAAATACAAATCAACAACAATACAGTACAATACAAACTACAATCAAGTGTTTCATCAATAGATTAGATTTCAAGCAGAAGGAAGGATTCTTGAACTTGAAGATAGGCCTGTTGAAATAACCCATTCACAATACAAAAAAGAAAGAATAAAAGAGACTATACAAAGCCTACATGATGGTGGGACATTAAAGCAACCAAGTATTTGAATTTTCATTCCCCAGAAGGTGAAGGGAAAACAAAATGGACAGATAACTTATTTAGTGAAATAACAGATTAAAACTTCTCAAGTCTAGCCAGAGATTTAGACTTCAGACACAGGAAGCTCAGAGATCTCCACATACATACAATTTAAAAGATCTCCATGTCATATGATAGTCAAACATACCAAAAGTAAAAGACAAAAAGAGAATTATGAAAACAGCAACAACAACAAATTAAGTCACATACAAGGGAATTGTCATCAAACTAACAACAGATTTCTCAGCAGACACCTAACAGGCCCAGAGAGAATAGGATGATATACTGTAATGTGCTAAAAGAAAATAACTGGCAACCAAAAATACCATATGCATTGAAGCTACCCTTCATAAATAAAATATAAATAAAGCCTTTCCTCAGGAGCAAACACTGAGGAAATTCATGACTACTAGATCAGTTCTACAAGAAATACTTGAGGAATTTTTAAATCTGAAAGTGAACAGACTATATCGAGCATCCTGTAATCACAAGAAAGCATAAAAATTAATGATAGAGCAGACACACAAATAAAAAGAGAAGGGAATAAAAAGTTATCACCACAGAAAACTGTAAAGATAAACAATAAGAGAGGAAGAAGGAAAAAAGGGATACACAAAACAATCAGAAAACCATGAACAAAATGACAGGAATAAGCCCTCATCTGTCAATAATAATTTCAAATGTAAATAGTTCAAACTTTCCAATTAAAATATATAGACTGAATGAACAAAAAAGCAAAACCCAACTGTATTTGGCCTTCAATAAACTAACTTCACCTGTAAAGACACACATAGACTATAAGTAAAGAGATGAAAAAATATATGTCACATATTTATGATAATATATAATATTATTATAATATAATGATAAACCATCAATTCAGCAAGAGGCTATAAGAATTATATATGTAGCCAGCTTAAAAGCATCTGCAGATATAAGGCAAATATTATTAGAGCTAAAGGGGGAGAGAGAGACTCCAGTTCAATAATAGTTGGGGACTTTCAACACTCTACCCTCAGCATTGGAAAGACTATCTAGACAGAAAATCAACAAAGAAATGTTGAAGTTAAACTGCAAGTTAGACCATATATATACATACATACATACATATGTATGTATGTATATACATATGTATGTATATATATGGTCTAATGTTTTTCACATGCCATACATACATACCTACATATATATGTATGTATATATGTGGTCTAATGTACATATATGGTCTAATATTATATATATGTATATGGTCTAATGTTTATATATGTATGTATGTATATATGACATGTAAAAAACATTTGACCCAACAGCTGTAGAATACGTGTTCTTCTTAACAGCATATGGAACATTCTCCAGAATAGGACTTGTTAGGACACAAAAATGTCTCAATAATTTTTTTAAATCAAAATAATTAGCTAGTTGTGGCAGTGCACATGTGTTGTCCTAGCTACTTGAGAGACTAAGGTAGGAAGATTGCTTCAACCCAGCAGGTAGAAGTTACAATGAGTCATGATGGTGTACCCTATTCCAGCCTGGGTGACAGAGAAAGATTGTATCTTAAAAAAAAAAAAAAAAATCAAAATTATATCAAGTATCTTATCTGACCACAGTGAAATAAAGTAATAGTAAACACAGTGAAAGAGGAGCTTTGGAAATTATACAGATACATGGAAATTAAATAATATTCTCCTGAATGATCAATGCATGGATTTAAAAAGAAGTGAAAGAATTTATTGAAAGAAATTAAAATAGATACACAACATACCAAAACCTATAGGATATAGCATCAGAAGTACTAGTAGGGTAGTTTATAGCAACAAATACCCTATATAAAAATATATATATTTTAAATATGTTTACATATTTACATATTTAAACAACATAATGATGCATGTCAAGGATCTATAAAATCAAGAACAACGAAACCCATAATGAATACGAGTAAAAAATAAATACAAATCAGAGTAGAGCTAAACAAAATACAGATTAAAGGATCAATAAAACAAAAAATTGTTTTTTTAAAGAACATAAACAATATTTTAAAAACCACTAGCTCAACTACCTTTCAAAAGACAGAGAAGAGCCAAATAAATAAAATCAGAAGCAAAAACCAGACAGATATTATAAATCATACCACAGAAATATAAAGGACCATTAGAGAACAACTAGAAAGCCTAGAGAAAACAAATAAATTCCTGGACACATAAAATCTGCCAAGGTTGAACCAAGAAGAAATAGAAACCTGAAAAGATCAATATCAAGTAATAAGACAAAATCAGTAATAAAAAGTTTCCCAACAAAGAAAAGGCCAGTACTGATAACTTCACCACTGAATCTACGAAGTTTTGAAAGAACTAACAGAAATTCTCAAACTACCCCAAGAAATAGATGAGGAGGGAATTCTTCCTATCTCATTTTATGAGGTTAGAATTACCCTGATTCCAAAACCAAAGGCACAACAAACAAGGAAAACTACAGACCAACAATCCTAATGAACATAAATGCAAAAATCCCAACAAAATACTAACAAACCAAACTGAACAACACATCAAAAAGATGCTACATCATGATCAAGTTGGATTTATCCTAATGTTACAAGGGCGGTTTGACATACACAAAGCAATAAATGTGATACATTATGTCAACAGAATAAACAGCAAAAATGTTATGATCATGTTAAAAGATCCAGGTAAAGCATTTAATAAAATTTATTAGCCTCTCATGATAAAAACTATCAACAGATTAGATATGGAATGAACATACCCTAGCATAACAAAAGCTATAGATGGCAAGCCCACAGATAACATATATTGAATGGGGAGAAAAAAAAAAAAAAACCTGAAAGCCTTTTCTCTGAGAAATGGAAGAAGACAACAGAGTCAGCTTTCAACACTCTTACTCAACATAATCCTGGATGTCCTAACTGGAGCAATTGAGCAAGCGAAAGAAACAAATGGCACCCACATTGGAAAAAAAGGAAGTCAAATTGTCTCTCTTTGCATATGGCATAAGCCTATATATAGAAAAACCTAAAGAGTTCATAAAAGAATTCCTACAGCTTATAAACAAATTTAGTGAAGTTGTAGGATACAAAAAATAAACAGAAAAATTAGTAGTGTTTCTAAACAACAATAAGAAACTAGTTGAAAACAAAATCAATAAAATAATTCCACTTGTAATGGCTTCAAAAAAAAAAAACTTAAAAAATAAATTTAGCCAAAGAGGTAAGATATCTCTACAATTAAAATTATAAAATGTTGATTAAAGAATTGGAAGAGGACATGAAAACATAGAAAGACATCCCATGGATCAAAAGAATTAACATTGTTAAAATGACCACACTACTCAAAGCAATCTAAAGATTCAGTGCAATCCCTATTTAAAAAATGACATTCTTTACAGAAATGGAAAAAAATTCTAAAATTTTTATGGAATCACAATGACCTTGAAGAGCCAAGGCAATCTTGAGCAAAAGAAACAAAGCTGAAGACATTATACTCTGCCTGACTTCAAAATACACTACAAAGCCATGGTAACCAAAATAGCATGTTACTGGTATTAAAAACAAAAATAACAGTAAGAACAACAAAAAAAGATAGACAAATTGATTAATAGAACAGAGCGGAGAAACAAATCCATGTATTTACAGCCAACTGGTTTTTGACAAAGGTGTCAAGAACATGCAAGGGGAAAGGATGATTTCTTCCACAAATGATACTGGGAAAGCTGGATACTCATATGCAGAAGAATAAAATTTGATCCTTGTCTTTCACCTTCCACAAGAATCAACTCAAAACTGATTAAAGACTTAAATGAAATACCCATAACTATACCAACTACCAGAGGAAAACATAGAAGAACCATTTCAGGACATTGGTCTAGGCAAAGTTTTTTGGTAAGACCACAAAAGCTCAGGCAACAGAAGAAAAAAATAGACAACTGGGATCGTATCACACTAAAGAGCTTCTACACAGAAAAGAAAAATTCCATACAGTGAAGAAATAACCTGTAGAATGGATAAAAATGTCAAATTGTATCTGACAAGCGACTAATATTCAGAATATGCAAGAAACTCAAGAAACAGCAAAAGACAAAGAATCTAATTTAAAGGATCTGAGCAGCCATTTCTTAAAAGTAGACATACAAATGATCAACAAGTACATGAAAAAATGTTCAACGTATCTAATCATCAGGGAAATGCACATTAAAACCACAATGAAGCATCACTTTACGCCACTTAGGAAGGCTATTATTAAAAAGACAAAAAACAGCAAATGTTATCTAGGATGCAGAGAAAAGGAAGCTCAAACACTGTCAGTGGGAATGTAAACTGGTGCAACTACTATAAAGAACAGTATACAGCATCCTCAAAAAATATTAATACAAATAGAACTTTCATATGATTAAGCAATCTCGCTACTGGGTATTTATTCAAAGAAAAGGAAATCACCACATTTTCTTACTAATATTTTGAAGCCAAAAATACTCATTTCATAGAAGTAAAAAGTAGAACAGAGATTAGAGACTGGAAAGGAGGGATGAGGAGGAGTTATTAAAGGATTTAATATTTTTAGTTAAGTGATCTATTGCTGAAAAAATACTTTTTATGTTTAATAAAAGTATATAGATGTCATACTTTCAAATCAGTAACAATGATAAGAAACATCACATATTTAGATGTTGAAATGTCATTTTGGGTGCTGTCTTCTACATGAGATTACCAGTTAACTATAACACTTTTAGAGAAACCATAATTATCTTAAATATCAGAACAAGATTTCTCCTTTTTTAAATATTATCATTTTCATATGGTGTTAAGAAACTTTGATGAGGAAAAAACTATAATGTTCTGACTGCAGAGTCAAAGATTCCAGTGGATTTGTATTAATAGTCATAGAGAAATGTATGCATGCATTTATTCTTAATAAAATAAACTAACAAAAGGTTTATTATATCCCTTTGGTTTTTCATTGAATAATTAGGCAGACAATGAGTGTGATATCATTAATGATACCTTCTTCAATTAACTACAATTCTTGTGAAGTACAATAAAGGGTTAAGCAAGAAACTACATAGTTCAGGTTGGGCACAATGGGTCATGCCTGTAATTCCAGCACTTTGGGAGGCCTAGGTGGGTGGATAGCTTGATTCCAGGAATTTGAGACCAGCCTGGGCAACATGGTGAAACCCCATCTCCACAAAATACAAAATTAGCGGGACATGGTGACAAACACCTGTGGCCCCAGCTATTTGGGAGATTGCTTGAGTCCAGGAGTAGAAGGTTTCAGTGAGGCGATCCGAGACCAAGGAAGGAAGGAAGGAAGGAAGTTTCAGCTATTGCAATTAAAAATCTTTCTAGATTTGATGCTCTTTGTTAGGTAGATTCCTTTTAGAATTATGTTTCCAGTCTGTAAGCCCTCCCTACTCCTTTCCTAAGTGACCTTACCTTCACTGAGAACTGCTTCTTATCCCAGCAATGTGACCCTGACTGCCTAGGTTGTAATAAATGTCCCTGAGACACAGAAATAGGGCATAAGTTGGATAAGTTTGCAGAAAATATCCAGTATGTTTGTTTGCAGAAAATATCCAATAAGCTTTGTGAAGAGATAGAGAGAAAGCTAAATAATCAATCTTGTAATATTGTATACTTTGATAAGGGTTTGGTTGACATGGTTGAAAACACATTTTCAGTTGCCCGATTATGTGATTTTTTCTTCCCTACAGCAGTATTTATCTCATCAGGGCAAACACAGAGAAGACAAATACTTGATCAGGGCTTGAGTTCTGGCTCTACATCTCACTAGATGTGGGTCTCTTGGCTTTAGTGTCCTGTCAGTGGGGATGCTACTAGCACTTTGAAGGTTTCTGTGAAAATCAAGTGAGATATTTGTGACAGAATGATACTACACTGAAGAACATTTTAGGAACCCTATGGTTAGGTCTAATTCAATTTTGGGAATGCTCTAGCTAGGTGGAACTCAGCTTGAAAGTCACAGATAAAATAATCTAGCAAAACTATAACATTTTTTAAATATGAAATTCTTTATTAATTAATAAAGGATGAAAACTGGTAGTCCATCAGCATTATACCTTACAAATCACGGAGAAAACAGCTCAAGAGAAATTATAAAATATGTTCTATGTACATTTAAACAGATATATTAATCATGAAATTGTACTCTTGTTTGTCTCTTATTTCATTCTCTCATACTCACACGCACATAGATACAGAGATAGAAAGAAAGAGACACAGAGACAGAAACAGAAATGTGAGTACATTCCAGTGTTCCAATATGCTGCCGAATGTTGCCTACTCTACTAAGTCAAAAACCAAGATGTGTACTGTAATTTCAACATAATATCCATGAGATATTTTACTTTTGTGGGCTTGGTAGAAATAATCATGAGGAATTGCACAAGTGGGCATTATTTGCAGAGGTGTGAGCTGTGGCTGAAGTGACTCTTTTGTTTCCTAATGTGTATGCCTGTTGTCTACATTGTGTTGTTGCATCCCAGCCTTGAGACAAGATGCCCATGTCTCACCAGCTGACAGCTTCAGGCCCATGGTCACTTGTCAGCTAGTCCTGCTGTTCTTGAAAGTGGAATCTGGGAGACATTCTTTAAAATAATAGAATCAACAGTGTGTTAAAATATTGCTTTGATTTTTTTCTGTTTCTGTTTACTTTCCATATTTATACACATTTTTACATCCTTATAGATTTACTTTCCTGGTGGACACTTTCAAATAACTTTTTTTCTAATTTATGCTTGTGGTGGTATGACAATACTATTATAACTATTTTATGGTATCCCACATTTTAATTATTATTATGACTTAATCATTATTATTATTACATTAGCACAAATATTAATGTTGAACTAAATCGCTGCCCCCTTGTTTGCCATTCATTTCTTTCTCTTAGCCTTGGTTACTTAGTTTCAAAATAATCCACTCTGTCTCTGATCTGGATTTATCTTAAAATGCAGATGCTCGTATGACTCCCAATGAAGCATCTATAGGAGCTTGATCCACATCACTGGCATTAGGACAGAGAAAGAATTTGAAACAAGTTGCCACAGCATTCTCAGGGAACTCAGAAACCTGCAGTAGGCCTTCAAATCTTTCCCTCTTTATTTACAATTTTGCCATATAATTTAGAGGAGTTTGAAGAATTTCATAATATTTCTATAATTAAACTTCTATTTCCATCTACGTATGTAAGTAAAGAAAATTTTAAGTATAAATATCAAATATTTCATAAATAAAAGGCATTTATTTTATTTAAAAATAAGAATAAGAGAGAATTTATACAGAAACTTGACTCACTTAAGAAGTATTTCCCATAAAGAGATAAATGATTAATTAAAGGGAAAAAGACCTATTGATATCATCAATATTTACATTTTCAAAAAAAGTGTATATTTTATAGATAACCATCACAATTCATTATATAGTCATGTTGTTTTGTATTTTTTATACTAGTAACAATTATGATACTAATTGAATCCTGGAGAAATTTTTTAATGCCTAGAGTTTTATAAGCACAGAAGACAAAAATATTTCTAATTTACATATATTTTTGTTGAATAGACATATGTAATGATGACAATAAAGGACTGTCATGCATAACAATATATAACAGTAAGAGTTTATAATACTCTGAGGAAGAAGAAGTAATGCTAAAATGTCTCACCATCAGAGAAAAGTCACCTTAATGAGTGACAAAACATGTAAAATTAGTATGTTAGGTTACTTTGAGATACACTTGAAAGTGATGCAATGGTTTGAAGTTAAAATTATATATTCACTATGAATAAAGTTTTAAACTGAAGATAATAAATTTTCACAACTTTCTAATATTTGAGAATATACAGATTTTTTTCAAAATTTCTGAGAAATTTTGTTTGGTATATGAACAAAACCAATGTTTTTTTAAAGAACGTAGCTATAGATAATAGAGAGCCATTGAGGGATCTCGGTACAGAGGAAGGTGTTGTCATGGTCCTTATGAACTTCCATCCAACTGTGTGGGAGATAACAGAGGTCAAGTTAGCTGAGGAGAAACAGTCTGGAGCAAGATCCAGAGGTGATGGTAATTACCTAAGAAGATGTAATAGAAGAATAAATAATGATGGCAGTATGAGAATGGCAAGCATATTAGTGGATTCGACATTGTAAATGGCTGAGATAAACCAAGGTGATTTCATGATTTGGGACTCCAAGAACTGAGGTTTCATTTTTTAAAAGGATGGAATGAATGAATGAAATATGTTAAAAGGAGTTGAATGGTCTTGGACATGTGTTGATAGTATACCCCGTGAGGATATCCAGTAGATAGACATAGAACCTACAATAAATACCACTGACATTTTCCACAAGTCTTTTTTTTAACAACTGTTCATCCTAGTATCTAATTTATGTATCTTTTTAGTATTAATTTGTCAGAAGAAATCAACTGACATTTTTGTCACTGCTTATTTATTTTATTTATTTTCATTCCATTTCTTTTTTGAGACAGCGTCTTACTCTGCTGCCCAGGTTGGAGTATAGTGGTGCAATCACAGCGCACCACAGCCTCAACCTCCCCAGGCTGAGGTGATCCTCCTATATCGGCCTCCTGAGTAGCTGGGACTACAGGTGTGCACCACCACATCCTGCTAATTTTTGTATTTTTGGTAGAGTTGAGTTTTCACCATGATGCCCAGGCTGGTCTCAAACTCCTGAGTTCAAGTGATTTGCCTGTCTCAGCCTCCCAAAGAGCTGGGATTACAGGTATGACCCACCACACCTGGTTGATCACTTCTTATTTAATATACTTTTGAAATTATGACAATTTTAGAAATTGAATATAAATATCTTTCCTGCCAATCTATTTCAAAAGAAATCATCAATGACTTTTCACAGCGATTACTCAAAAAGTTGGCATAAACTCTTCAGTCCAAGAATATTTTTTAGGTATCTGCAATAAATATAAAGTTAAGCATAAAATCAATATTACATTTTGAAAGATCTGTGACTTTTGTCCAAACACCATTTATTTCACCATAAATGGGTTTTGGGTAAAAAATTAAAATTAATTGTTAGCAATAAATACTTTAAATATAGCACTTAGTTCAGCTCCTCAATTTTGTTTAAGGCCTAGCTTCAGAAGTATTTAATGGACCTTTGAGCTTTACAAGAAGCTATTTAATTCCCTAGAAGTTTCACAAATATCAATTGATTAAAGTAAACAAAACACTACCCTTTCCCAGTGAGACATTCGAATCCAGTATATTTTCTATTTTAAATGCAATTTTACAGTGGAAATTAGTCACCCCTGTCACATTAATCTGTATAATCAAATTAAAACTAATAACCATAACTTTTTATTGAAATAGTTGTAATTGCTGTTTGCTGAAGGTCTGGAAATTAATGTCTTTGCATGGAGCAGCAACAAAATACATGTTATACAAGTAAAGTTCATGCTCTTCATGAAAAAAATAATTGAAACATCTTCTGAATTCATTACTATAATTTATGTGCTCTCTTTTAGAACATGAATTATCATTTGAAATATCGAAAAAATCCTAGATCAATAAACATAATATCCTCAATGTTATCAGTGTAAAATTCTAAAAGGAGAGGCATATAAACAAATAAGCATGTCATTGATTGGACGATCACTAAATATAAAAATCTTCCTTGTAAAAAGAGATATCCCATTAGTCACTAATTAAAATCTAGCCTTTCTGCTAGAGTAGTTAATGAGTGCAGACATAAAGAAAACACATTTTAAGGTTTATACAGCAAAGACATGGTTTTCAGGCAAAAGATAAAATTCAAGTGGGAAAAAAAATGAGTCTTACTGCCAATTACACATATAAAATGGCAGTTTTTAAATGCTTAATGCTTTTAAACTACAGCTTTAGAACACAGATTTGAGTAGAGTTTAAGAAATAAAATTAACCCTAGGAGGTCTGGAATCTCAAAATTCTATGAAATCTTAACTTTGTGCTTATTTCTTTGTTCATGCTTTGAGAAAAATAGAAACGTACATTGCAAATTACATAATGTGGCATACAAGTTCAGTTTAATTCAGACGCTGTCCTGAGATGCCTCATTCCAGCCAGATTAACCAATTGCCAGCTCTGTAGTTACTTGTGTCAATTTACAATTTTGGGTTGATTGTGCCATGAAATTGGCCCACTACTCAGTAGAAAATATACAAAACCCCCCTGAGTGAGACAGATATTTGGCTTGGTTGCAGGGTAATTTCCTTCCTTGTCTCTAACATCTACTGCCTGGGCCATTTCTCTGAATTCTTCTGAATTACCGTTTTCCAGATTACAAAATTAGATTTTAGATTTCCTTTGTTGCAGACTCTGCTATTGGCCCACCCAAACGCCATTTTTCCCTCCTCCCTTCTTTTATACTAACGTTTTTTGCTTTTTGTTTTTCCCCAAAGTAGTACTGAGTCTAGCTAAAATACTCTATCTCCAAGCCTCCCTTGAAGCTAGGGTATCTATTAGCAAACTTCTAGTCATTAATATGTAATTGGATTTCTTTCAGGAAGGCCTAAGAGGCCTAAGGCTTTTTTTTTTTTTTTTTTTTTTTTTTTTTTAAAAGAAAGTCCTTTGGCTTTTTGTTCTTGGCTCTTAGCTGTTAATCTGTGTTCTTTTTTCCTGTCCAAAATGTTAATGTAACGCCTGGAGGTATAAGAGACAGCTTGCAGTCATAAGGATAGGAGCCAAGTGTAAACATAACAGAGAAGGCAGATAGAACGATTTGGGTCCTTGGGAAAACTTGGACAGTCACAGAAACTCTGAACTGCCTACTGCAGATTCCTTGTTGTGTGAGGAAAATCACCCCTGACTAGTTTGTGCTTCCTCATTGTTTTCTGTTATGCAGATAACGCAGTCCCTAACTGATACACAGTTCATTGTCATGATTTCTGTTTGCCTGTGTTGTAACTTAACCTTGAACCTTTTCAGTGAGACATGTACGTATCTCCTGTTTTGGGAACCACCATTGTTGTGCACAATTTCCCTGTAATGCAGCATCTATTGCCACATATGAAGGACCCATCACCACATGTTTTCCAATTAGCTGACTTTATACACATTTAGCGCCCTCTTCAAGCACCAGAAGCTGGGCCAGCTTCCCTAATAGTTGCCCCATACAAGTGGCCAGGGTGGGGCTTCTTGTTCACAGTCTACTTCATTTAAGCCGTGACTATTACATCCTGAAGCACATTAGCTCCTAAGCCACTTGGTCGTCCTTTTTGCTATAACTACAAACAACAATTTCATTTAAAACTCTTTTTATTGGACTGTGTTCTAGCTGTAGAGCACCAGTTCTCAAATGGGGGTGACAAGGGCTATTATTAAATATACAGCAATGCACAGGAAGGCAGGAAGCCTCCCACAACAAAAAATTATCCAGCACAATTTGGTAGTAGTGCCAATGTTGAGAAAGTCTGATCCGGAGCAATGATTTTACCCTAGCTGTGCTTTAGAATAAAATGAATTTTTAAACAGTCTCTACTCTTGGAATTAATTCCCCATCGATTCTGATTTAGGAGTTCTGAAATGTCCACACACATTTGCAAGCACCCCAATTGATTTAAAATACAGACAAAGTCGAGAACCACGGAGATGAGCATAACCCTTCATTCTGGAAAACAGGCTGAGTCAGAGACTTGGCCAGGGATGGGGAAAAGAGAGGCTAAACTCACAGAGAACTAGGCTGAGACAGGACTCAAAGGGAAGGTTTTCTGTGAGAGAATTAATCCCAAGGTGAAAAGCGAAGAAGCCCAGGAAAGGTTGTTAAGGAAATCATGAGGTGTGTTAGGAAAAGGTCCAGATTGAAATGAATAACTTGAAGGTGTCAGAGGCCCTGTTTAGATTATTAAAATGTATATCGCTTATATACCTCTATTCGTGGCTTTATAACGATATCTAAACTATCTAGTCGTCATTTGTCCTGTTTTTAAGAGCGATACAGTTGGAAAAATGAAAGCGATTATATGCCAGGGTGAAATTTCTGCTAACCTCTTTTGTTATTAAAATATTTAATATCATCATATTAAAACTAATAATTATATTTAAAAAAGTTAAAATGAGTATAATGTTAAAATTTTGAAAAGCAAAAAGTGATAAAAATTTCACATGATGTCAAATATCAGCTTGTAGAAACAGTATCAGTTTTTCAGTCTTTGTTTGTTTTTGCCTTTGTTTTTGTTTATAAGAGATCTAACCAGACTTTAACAACTCTAAACGGGAACCAAGTTATCGTCTCTAATTCCACTTTTTCATCCTGAATTTAAATAATTCTGCCACAAAAACCCCAATAGCTGAAATTTTAGACTAAAATGGTTATGATTGCTTCTACCAGCTTGTAACCACTAGTTTATCTTCATTTCACAAGAAAAACTGAGATCAATGTCATTATAATTATCAAATATTACACTTAATTATCAAATATTGCAATTATCAATACTGCAACTAATTTGAATCCAAAATAATTACCGATGAATCCATACTCTGAGTTTCTCTGTGCCTAAGGACTTTTCTTTATTTTCAAATTCATAAGAACCTATTTTGGTTGTGTGGCGACTGCTTTGCTGATCTGTTATATGTGGCTAAACTCATCTTAATTTTGCAGCATCTACAGCCTGTATTACATCTTTGACTTCTGTTTAGGTTCATAATTCATTTGAAATATGGTTATGAAATGAAAATATGTGCCTGTAATATTCCAATGCCAATTAAGTAATAGCCAGCTTTTCTCGAGGATGTTTTTCATCAACGATTGATACATAGATCCCTGACAGTAAAATGATTAAGTCTAACACTCCATTTTTCATTCTTAGGGGTGATTCATCAACCATCATTGAAGTCTTGATTGCCATTGAAAGTGGACCACTTGATCATATTCGTTGTGTTGAGATACAGAAAATGACACCCCGAAGTAAATCCCTAAGAAGCAAAGTCTCTCATTGACCTTCTGCTATTCCTTCTCTGCCTCTCGTTCTCATAAAAACTAGAGACAAGCCATAAAAACTAGAAACCCTCATCCCTAAGCCAGGTTATAGAAAGAAGAAACCATTTTCTCCAAAGCCAGCAATAAAGCCAAAAATTATTACCCTATTCTCCCCAACTGCTTCTTCATATAATAGCTATGGATAAAGAAATTGAAATCCTCATTCTGGGGAGAACTTATCCCATACTTGGGAGGAAAACATGCTGCACAGGGAGGCAAAAGAAAAAAAATCTAAAAAGACCAATCTTGGTGAATTTTCCAACTCAGTATCTTAGCAGATCATACTCTTCTTTTCCAATAATAGTTCCAAACAGCTGCTGTATTAGTTCATTTTCATGCTACTGATAAAGTAATTTATAATGAAAAAAGGTTTGATGGACTCACAGCTCCACATGGCTAGGGAGGCTTCACAATCCTGGCAGAAGGCAAAAGGCATGTCTTATATGGCAGCAGGAGAGTGAGAACCAAGTGAAAGGGGTTTTGCCTTCTAAAACCATGAGACCTCATGAGACTTATTTACTACCATGAGAACAACATGGGGAAAACTGCCCCCAAGATTCAATTATCTCCCACCAAGTCCCTCCCCCAACACCTGGGAGTTATGGGAGCTACAATTCAAGATGAGATTTGGTGGGGACACAGCCAAACCCTATCAGCTCTCCATACTTCATTGAACTTAAGCATAAAAATACAGTTGATTCCTAAACAACATGGATTTAAACTTTGTGGATCTGCTTATATACAGATTTTCTCCTGTCCCTGCTTCCCTTGAGACAGCAAGACCAACCCCTACTCTTCCTCCTCTCCTTCTCAGCCTAGTCAACATGAAGATGATGAGGATAAAGATCTTTTTGATATCTACTTTTTCGCCTAGTAAATAGTAAATACATTATTTCTTCCTTATGATTTTCTTAACATTTTCTTTTCTCCAGCTTACTTTATTATAAAAATACACTGCATAATAAAGACAACATAAAAAGATGTAATAATTGACTATCTGTAAGATTTCTGGTAAACAGTAGGCTATTACTACCTAAGTATTGGGAGAGTCAAAAGTTTTACGCAGATTTTTAATTTCATGGGAGGTTTAACTCTACATAGTGTTCCCTGTATCTTTGAGTCTTTATGTTGAAGGCTCCCATGCCATGTAAAACGACGATCAAATAAATGTGTTATGCTTTTCTCTCATTAACTTATCTTTGTTATAGGGACGTTGTCTGTGCCCTTTATAATCAGGAAGAAAGGACTCCCTTCCTCTCCTTCTTTTCTGTACAGCTCCTCATCACCACTACAGTTCTGGCGATGAGGAAGAACAGGAAGGCCAACACCTGACCCATTTCCAAGCCTACAGATGAGATCCTGGGACAACTGACGAAAGACAACAAAAAAAGGTAAGAATTTTTACTAAGGTCAGTTCTCCCAGATCTCTTCCTATGGTACCTGTGCAGGAATGGCAGGTAAAAAATTCTTTTTATCTTTTCCTTTCTAAGTTCATGTTAGCAGGAAAAAAAATCATTTGTTTGGACTGTGAGTTTTATGTGAACTTGGTTTGGGGATATCCATTTGCTGCTGATCCTTTTCCTTCCACAGACAGCTATGGTTTTCCTGTTTGTCTTATTTTGTGTCCTGAGAATGTGGTTTGGCTTTCTGCCTGTGGGTAAGTACCGGTTATCAGGTCTATGTGTGCAGGCAGCCAGCTGAAAGGTTGGGGTCTCCCGTAAAAAGGATCTAGCCAGACAGAAATGGGAGTCGAATGCCATTTGTGGCTAGCATACCAACTGCTGTCAGCTCTCAAGGATAACTGTTGCCAGTTATTCAAGCCTCTTTGTTTTTCTTTTAGCTATCTTTGGGGATGGCTCTGGATCTTGTGGTAACTGCTTCTTTGCATTTGTTTGGAGGCAACTTGTGTGTGTTTAAATCATGAAGGGCTTATTGAATTTGGTTCTGAGTCACTTGATAGATACTTTTATTTTAAAAGAAAAATAAAATAAAATGAAAAGAAGAATATTATTGTTTGTTTCTGAAGAAATCTGATAAGAGGTTTGAGAGGGATTTTTTTTTTAAGAACTCTGTGGTCAGAAGCCGGCTTAATTAAAAGCTGAAATTAAGGCTATAATGTTTTATAATTTCAATAGCTTTGGGGTGCAGGTATTTTTTGCTTATATGGATGAGTTTTTTGGTGGTGAATTCTGAGATTTTAGTGCACCCATCATCTGAGCAGTGTACACTATACCAAATATGAAGCCTTTATCCCTCAGCCCCTCCCAATCTTCCCTACTCTGCTGAGTCCTCAAAGTCCATTACATCACTCTGTGTCTTTACATCTTCATAGCTTAGCTCCCACTTATAGGCGATAACATATGGTATTTGGTTTTCCTTTTCTGAGTTACTTTACTTAGAATAATGGCCTCCACGGAGGTTACAGCGAGCTGAGATTGCACCACTGCACTCCAGGCTGCATGACAGAGAAAGTCTCTGTCAAAAGAAAAAAAAAATGGCCTCCAGCTCTCTCTCCAAGTAGCTGCAAAAGGCATTATTTTGTTCGTTTTTTATGGCTGAGTAGTATTCCATGGTGTATATTTTCTACATTTTCTTTATCTACTCAGTCAATGGGCACTTTAATTGGTTTCATATCTTTGCAGTTGTGAATGGTGCTGCTATAAGCATGCATGTGAATGTGTCTTTTTCATATGACAACTTCCTTTCCTCTGGGTGGATACCCAGTAGTAGGATTGTTGGATCAAACGGTAGATCTACTTTTTGTTCTTTAAGGAAGCTCCATACTGTTTTCCACAGTGGCTGTACTAATTTACATTCCCATCAGCAGTCTACAAGTGTTTCCTTTTCACCATATCCATGTAAAACTATAATTTTTGTAAGGCCTCTGATTCCTTTATTGGATCCTAATTCTTCCATGGGAACATCAGAGTTCTGGCTACCCTATAGAGGGAGCTAAAGATAACTCTTTGCAACTCTGAAACCCTTGAGAAATACAGAAAAGGTGCCACTGACCCCCTTTTTGGGGTTCCCTGTCTTCTGCATGGAAGACTTGCTGGTGATTTCTTTCAAGTCTAAAGCTCTGCTTTCTTTCACATTGAGCTCCCTGATCACGTTGGCTTTGAGGGGTACCAAGGCTTTATATTTTGAGAAGACACTTGGCCTTTGGATATATGATAATTAATGAGTCACTGGCAAGGGCGGCAATGTTTAAGGTAACTGACATGAGTTGCAACCAATGGTCATTACTTCCAGGGGTGAACTCTGGACTTTTATCTTGTTTCTTTGCATAGAAACAAAGAATTTGAGAAAATCCTCAAATTTATGACTGAGCCGAACAGAACTTGACAGTAAATGGAAATTTGGTGCAAGAAAAATAATTGGCTAAGTTAATCAAGGGGATCTCAAGGCCAAAGCCACAACTTGACAGTGGACATGTTTTAGGCATTAAGAGGCTGTTGGAGTGTTCCCAGTGTGGGTGGGTTTGTCACAAAGCGAGCTGGATGGTGCTGGATGGCCCACCAGCCTCCGAGGGGTTATCCTTGCAGTGAAGTGCACTGTGAGAGCATTGCATAGCACAGCCACTTGGTCTTTCCCTCTTGGGCTTTTGTCTCAGCTCTGAAAGAACTGGAATTCAACATACCCTTGGAATCCTTAATTTCTTGTGACCTAGATGCTCTGCCTTCTAGCTGTACCTGCCTTTCACATGTATAAGTATTAGGCCCCCAAAAGCTACAAATGCTTTGTGGGTCTTTTTCATTAGAGCCAATAAATTCAGTAATCCAGTTAAGAAATGAAAGCCAAATTAAAAAGTCATTTATAATACCTAGATTTATCTTCAAAATATGACTTACCATCATTCAGCTGGTTATTTTGAACAAACTTATACATTTTTTCCTAGGCTCACTTGTATGTTTTCTTGTAAAATTCTGTCACAAATCTATGATTTTATATTGCCTGGCTATCCATCATTGAATTCTTCCTCTGTGTCTAATCCAACTGACATACCTAAATCGGATTTGTCTCCTAATCAGTGTTCTCCTAGAGAGTGGCTATCTTGATAAACCTCTCAGGACAGGGCTAGAGTTTACAGTCACTTTGCAGAGAAATACCTCAAGAACAAATTTAAAAAGAAATAAAAAGAAAAAAAAAAAAAAAACAGCAGAGAAATACCTCAAGAACAAATTTAAAAAGAAAAAAAATAAACAGCTTTAGCAAAATGAATATTTTATCTATCCAGATGGGCATTAAAAACATTCAGACCTAAAACTTAGTCCACAGCCTCCACAAAATTTCTGGAGGTTCTTAATCTCTGATAATAGGCAATATGCCCTAAGCTTTTTCTTGGAGAAAAAAAAAATACATAAAATAACATAAAAACTAATTAAAATGCCTTCAGTTTATGTGACCTGAGATAACCTTTGGTAAATAAAGTTTGTTTCCAAATTGTTGGTAAAATAAAAATAGAAATGACTTCAGAATTATCCACATACATTTTTGCCTGGGTTTGCTGATTAGACAAGTTTGTACCATCTGTCATAGATGCTTTAAAATTATTAAACTATAAATGCAACCTAAGAGCAGAATATACCATAATAACGAATTGTTAAATTATGTGATACATAGTCATAAACATTAAAGTTAAAAAATAGTTTAACCTTGACTTTTTTTGTTTTGTGGCATTTTTTGATAATTGCTCAATTTGTATGTGAGCAAAAGCTGTTAGGACTCCCTGCTGGACTCCTCAAAGCCTAGCACACATCTTGCTGTGAGTTTATATTTTTGGTTTTAAGTGTCTGCGTCTTAGGTTTTGGGTATGTAGCCATAGTAATGCCAGGGGACATGTGTGTGTCCACAGCACCTGGGACACTAGCCATAGGAAAGGGCTAAGCCCAATATGGCCACATCCTGTGTCCAGTGTCTTAGAGGTCTTGGCTAGAATAAGGGCGGCTGATTCAGAGTTAACTTGGTTATACTTTTTCAAAAATAATTTAAATCGTTTTACACAATAAATTCAAACATAATTGTTAAGAATGAGTACATTGGTTAAATGTAACAAAGATAAACATTTGTGGATAAACTTGTCATAGTTTCAAAAATCTTTTCAATAATTGAAAATATTAAATATCACATTATATCAAATTAATAAATAATCATAAAATACTGAGTCATTTCTAAATAAGTTTAAGTACTGAAACATTAGTTATTCATTATGAAGTAAAGTATAAGTTTATATACTTTGGCATATTATTTTATATGGTTTCTAAAAGGTTAAATATATCTAGTTTTGTCAATAATCATTTAAAAAATTAAGAAAATATATCTTTCTGAAATTATAAAACGGTATTATATTACAAAATCTGGTTTCCAATTGCTAAAGATTGAAGTATATGTAATTAAAACTACGAGATATAAGAGAAACAATTTTATACTCAGGAATACAAAGTAAATATGTTATAAAATATGAGAATCACCATTTTGTAAAAAAATTTTATCTAGTTTAGAGGCTGTTTAAAGATTGTTTCAAAACAAAAAAATAGAAAAATGATATAGATAAAACTAAATGTATGTAAAAAGTTATAAATAAGAAAATTCTAAGACATTATAAAGGCTATGTAAAAATCTTACAGATCAAAACTGATTCAAATTGGATGGATTTTTTATGAACTTTAATTAAAATTAGTTTTATTATTTATAACACAATGATACAAAGGTAGAATTTGGTTTTCTTTTTTGAACAAAATTTTTGTGTGGTATTAATGGGAAATAGAAAAGGAGTTTTGCTCACTTTTGAGTAAAATGCAAAAGCAATCACAAAAGCAAAAAAAAGAGGGGAAAGGGAGAAAAACATATTCTGTGTGCCTCATCACCTGTATTAGGTATTTTGATTATCTGGGAGACTGAGTCACCTTTTTGTCCATGATCAAGCGTTTTAAACCTTTGACATATGTGACAGATTTTAAAAATCAAATTTTAAATTCTAATTTAAGCCTTTTTGACCTCAAACTGACTTTTGGATGTTTCAGAGGGTATCGAAAGCACTGAAGGAAAGATAACAAACCAAATCAGGCTTATCTGATACGTTAAGTTATGTGGGTGGTGTTGTCAAATAGAAATGATGTTTAACCTTCTTTGAGTAATATTTGTATGGATGTGCTGTTGTTATGTGTTTTATATTATGTGATTCATAAAATTCTGATATGTCTGAATATATGTCATAAGTCACTATGACTATTATGTTACATTATTGTAGGCCACAGAGGAGAAAAATATAGCCTTTTTTTGTCAATTGCATCTTTAACCATGGTCATGTTAAGTTTTGTTGCTTCCAGTTAATTGCTTGACTTGGGTACTCTGAAAAGCATTTTACTATCAGCTACACTCCAAGGTTATTTTATTTCTCAAAGGCATTTATGGAAAGGACACTAACAAGTACTTGTCCATATAATTTTTTATTACTTTAGGATCATAGTATTGGAATGGGTAAAAATTTCAGTACCCTAGTGAAAAACACTACACTCATAAGATTACTAACCTAATATGAAGCAGACCTAGAATTAATTACAAGGAACTAAACTAATACATGATTATGTTTTTAATGGCTTTTTGTCTGAAACAATGCTGATTCTTTTCATGTCTGGTTTTCCAGAGTTAAGAAAACATTTTTCTCTTGAACTATCAATAGATTTACAACAATTTGGTCCAGTCTACTTTTGTAAGCAGAATGAAAACCTTCAGCTTTCTCTCTGCTTGATCCATCCAAAATTTGGAAACTGTTTGTATCTTATTTTATTGCAGTATAGTTACTTAAAGAAATTCAATAAGAATCTACTCTTCTTGTAACAGGACAATTGGAAACACTGGTTATTTTACCAAGGCTGTTACTGTAATGTCATATTTTCAGATATGATTGGACTGCTTTGAGGAATGGAAGTTGGCTAACTCTTCTGGAGCAAATAAAAAGACCCTTGGAAAATATGGCCTGGTACCTTGTCTACACAGCTCTCTGACATGCTACCTAGCCTTGTGGTAAGTAAATAATGTTTTATTTATTTATTTAACCTTAGAGATGCAGTCTTTCTCTCTTGCCTAAGCTGGTCTCAAATTCCTAACCTCAAGCAATCCTTCTGCTTCAGCCTCCTCAGTAGCTGGGATTACAGGTGCAAGTCAATGCTTAGCTTAAGAATGTTACTTACTAACAGGCCCAGAAATCTAAAGATATTTTTAAAACCTCAAGAAGAGAGGAATTCACCCAATTCATACAGGTATTACAGACACAGTTTGAGGACATCCTTGACTTATCTCCTAAGCCTTGGGAGACTTTTAAAAGTCTAATCTGAGATTCCTTATAAAAAGTTTCTGCAAAGCCAACTTCCAAAGAGCTTATATGGTAAATTATTATTTTTACTACAATTTATACAAATAATCAGGCCAAGTGAAGTAGACTAGACTTATTTCATAAATAAATTAGTCTTTCTCTGTTTATCTTTGGGAAATGTGCCTCCTTTCCTTCTTAGTGCCCCCTTCATGATGATTTACACCAACTCTCAGGTGCAGAGACTTCTCTTGCCAAGGCCACACCATACTGGAACCCCAGTCATTTCTTTCACAGTTGGGGGGAGAGTGGAATAATAGGAGGACTCGGTACTGGCATTAGAGAAATTACTACCTCTACTCAGTTTTACTATAAGCTATCTCAGGAGTTAAAGGATAGTATGGAAAAAGTTGCTAATTCTCGTGTATCTCTACGGAAGTAGCTTAACTCTTTAGCTGCCATGGCTCTTCAAAATAGAAGGGCCCTGGATCTGCTAACAGCAGAGAAAGGAGGAACCTGCCTCTTTTCAGGAGAAGAATGCAGCTACTTTGTAAACCAATCGTGTGTTGGCTTAAACAAAGTTAAAGAACTCAGGGACCAAATTAAACGCAGGGCTAAAGACTTCCAAGAAACAGGATCATGGAGCTTGTTTAACCACTGGCTGTCCTGCCTCTACCCTCTTCTAGGCCCATTTATAACCATTCTATTATTGCTGGCCTTTGGGCCTCTCATCTTTAACCTTCTTGTCAAATTCTTGTCAAATTTGTTTCTTCTGGAATTAAATCCATGAGGCTACAAATGGTCCTACAAAGGAACCCCAGATATCCTTGGCTCATGAGTTCTATCATGAATCTCTGGATCAACCTGCACACTGAGAGACCCCTCTCTGAAGGAAACATCAACTGCAGGGCCCCTTCTATGCCCCAATTCAGCAGGAAGTAGTTAAAGAGTCATCATTGTCCGTGTCCCAACAGTAGTTGGACTTTCCTGTTCAGAGGGGGAACTGAGGGACTGTGTTAAAGAAAAACTTCTCTTCCTGGGTCCGTGATGGGTGTGGTTTCAAATGCAGGGATTTCCTTTGAACACCTCCTCCACATCTCCACCCAAAATCCATGCCTCCATCCAGGAACCAAAGGGGTTTCAAATGTAAAGTTCTTTGTCTGGGTTTCCCATGCACAGGCTAGATAGGGAAGGCCAGGCAAAGCTCCCTTGTTCCCCCAAGAAAACCATGAAAGCTCTGGGGGGAGGGGGCTCTGTAACTCAGAGTTGTGGACCAAGTAGCCAATCCCGTATCAGAGCCAAAGATCAGTCACTCCAGAGCAAGTTTGAAAGAACTCCTCTAATTGAACAAAAACATGAATGGGGAGAGAGTAACTCAAAGGTTAAAACCCCAGCTGCTCCTACCTATATGGATTCCTTGTCTGGGTCCCCTCCCACAACAATGTGGGAGCTGTCTTTCTGTTTCTCTCTCTCCTCTCTCTCTCTCTCTCTTTCTCTCTCCATCTAATAATTCACTTTTCGACAAAACTCTTTGGGTCCACGATATTTATGGAAACTGCAAACTCACTGCACCTCTGGGGCTCCTTTCCCCATTCTTTGGGGTTAACAAGGTTAAGAACCTCTTTGGAACCAGGAGGGAGCTAAGTACCCTTCCCCATTACAAAAATATTTCCAAAAATTAAGGAGGGACTCTTCTCTAACTCATACTATGAGGCCAGCATCATCCTAATACCAAAACCTGCTAGAGCCACAACTAATAAATAAAACTTCAGGCCAATATCTTTGATAAACATTGATGCAAAAATAAAAACTTTTCCTAATCCTCATAAATTCTTAGCTGGGACACCTTTGTAAGAAAAGACAAATTAACATGGAACAAGATATACAAATTTATTAATGTGCATATGGACACAAGAGCCATACACAAAATATGAGCCTCAAAGTATGGCCCAGATGACTGAAATGTTATACCATCCTCAGGTTGCAGAAAGAATAGGGACTTGAGCCTTCAGAAAGAGTGGAGAAGTGAAAGAACAGGTTATGGGAGAGTGAGCACAGAAAAGTATGTCAAACAAAGGCTATCTTATTATGAAGATAAAAATACATCACGTAATCTCAGTGCCGTTCTGAGAAAAAATAGATGGTAGCCTGTAGTGAAAGTTTCTCTATGGGATCTTTAGTCTTCTTTTCTTGTGAGTTAATCTTTCCTAGATCCAGATAAGGGGGCCTGAAGAAAGCCTATTTACAACTGTTGTTTACTTCATTTTACTAATGCAGATTTCCTTTACAGATGCAAATTTCTCCCCACAAAAGAAGGCTTTACAGAGCAGTTCCTGTGTTTGCCTCCCTTCAGAACAGCCATCTAAAAATATTCCCAAGAAGTATATTTTGTGGTGAAATAATCTGGCTTGCCTCATAAGAATGTTTCTTTTTAATTACTAAAATAAAATACGAGATACTATTTGGCCTAAGTCTAAATATTCATCTGTATTTTTTTACTATAAAACTATTAACTTATTTAAAATTTAAAAATATAAAGCAAAGAAGTCAATATTTGTGCATCAAAGTGCTGAAGTTTTAGAGTTGGGCTACATCCAACGGAAAATTTGTGTTGGTGATGTATAGAAAAAAAAAAATTGGATTCTCTTTTGGTCACTTTCATACAGAAATTTAAGAACATATTTTTTTTTAGTTGTGAAGTTAATTGTAAGGTAAAAGATTTGAAGGCAGTTTAATTTCACAACAAAGAATATGTGCAAGCTATATTCAGAACAAAAAGATAACAGTCAACTTTAAATACTAAGATTTAGAAATACAGTCAAGTATAGAGTTTACTTGAGCCTAAAGCTGGAAATTGCCATCCCCGAAACATGGGCTCCAGAGAAATGGGTTCTGTGTTTCAAAGTTAGCAGTTAAGGTCTTCTTTATATAAGAAGAAAAAAAAAATAAGAGACTTACAATATTTTCTATGCAAAGCATGTTCCAATTTAATCAGTTATGGTTTGTTTTATTTTCCATATGGCTTTTTTTTTCTTTTACAGACTGTTTTCATTTTCTTTCCAATCTAAGAGAGTAGATCTAAGTATCTTATATTCCACCTTAGATAATGCGATAGTCATGAAGTCATTGTATGAGAAAAGTAAGAGGAAAGTTAATCTTCAATGAAGATCAAATTAAAGAGGGAAGGGGTCTTCTTCGATTCCTGATTTGCAACATTTTACAACACCGTCTACGCAAGAAAAATAGGCTAATGTATAATCAGAGAAACAAAGGTTTGGGCTGCCCTGGTTATTGCTGCCTAGATTACAACTGTCTATCATATGACTCAGGTCACTTAATCACATTCCCTTAAGGTTCAAAATATTTTAAAATTTCGACAGCTTAGATTTTGTTTTACTTATTTTCACAGATAATTAAATTGAGTATTCAAAAGCAAAATGATATATTGGGTATAGCACTGTGAACCTATGCCACTATTCTAAGATGATAGGTATACTATAGGAAATATGCCTACGATAGAAAATATTACATTTCAAAATGTGGCTCCCTAGTATAATGATTACAGGATTAAAGGCCCTTAAAGTTCAACATACACGACCAGGTGCAGTGGTGCACACCTGTAATCCCAGCACTTTGGGAGACCAAGGTAGGTGGATAACCCGAGGTCAGGAGTTCAAGACCAGCCTGGTCAACATATTGAAACTCCATCTCTACTAAAAATAAAAAATAAAATTAGCTGGGTGTGGTGGCGGGCGCCTGTAATCCCAGCTACTCAGGAGACTGCGGCAGGAGAATTGTTTGAACCTGGGAGGAGGAGGTTGCAGCGAGCTGAGATCATACCATTGCACTCCAGCCTGGACAACAAGAGCAAAACTCCATCCAAAAAAAAAAAAAAAGTTTAACGTACACTGGAAGAAACTTTTTCCCTGTCTATATAAAAATCAGATTAACTCGCCAAGGAGAACAATTATTTTTTCCACCTCCTCCGTGTTGTTTCAGTATCTATTACAGAAAATAAGAATTTCTATCTGAAAACACACTTGAGCAGACCTTTTCACAAGACAATATCTGTTTCTCAGGGTCATTCCATTTTCAAAGAGAACTATTTACAGGCTAATCTCTGTTCCCTGATCCATTTATTTGCTTTAATAATCTTTTCATCAACTTTCAACAGAATTACCTATATTCCTCATCTACTCCTACCCCTCTAAAAAAAGATATATAAGTATCTGAGTCCCATTGAGATACCTGGAGTAATCACCCTGCATTTCTCCTCCATGTGCATTCAAAAAATTTTATTCCTTCTCTCCTAAAATTAAAAATAATTTATTCTTTCTCTCCTGTCTTTGTGAACTTATTTTTCAGTGAACCGTCAGAGGATAACGGAGAAGTTTTCCCTTGGTGCCTACAATACTGAAAGGTTTTTAAATATATGCATACATATATACACGTATATAGGTTTTTTGATGTGTATGTACAAATATGCATTGTTTTAGCCTTCTATATTTTTATTTTTAAATAATTATTGCCTGTTGATTAGTAAGTTTTAGGTACTTTTACATTTCAAAATGTAAACTTAAATGTGCTAAAGGAAAAAGCTGATAACTCCCCCTGGGCCTTCGGAGTAATAACTGATGCTTTTGTACGACGACCTCCTACTCTCAACGCTTTCACAAACACAAACACAGTGAGTCAATCTCTGTCATCAGATACTCATTCACAACTCCCAAGCTGAATCTGGTCCTCAGCAGCATCCCCAAAGAGCCAATTAGAATTACATGGCCACTGCAGAAGACAACATCTGGACATGACATTTTACCTAAGTTAGTGACAACTAACTTTGCCCTAGCACTGTCCATATTGTTAGGTCCACTTTGACAATAAGTGAGGTAAGATATTAAAGCACTTAAAGACTGTCTGGGGCTAACATTTAGTACTGACATTCGAAGTGCTCTTCAGCATTCAAAAAATAGAGAGGTTATTTTAAACCCTACCACAAATTTACTTTTATAATTTTTTCCCTATGCTGATTCATATGGATAAACCAATCTCAGTATTTCTTGAATAAAACTATTGAATTTAGTTAGCAAAAAGTAATGCCTTTTTCATGTCAAATCACATTAGTTTAATAGTCCAACAGGGACCAGCCTGTGTTCCCAAAAAAAAAAAAAAAAAAACAATTGTAACCAACACAGTTTAGTTTTACACATAATCAGGATGACTTTTGTCTGATTGGAACTGAAAAATCAATTTTTTGACACCTAACTTTAATTATTTAATGACTTATTTAATAAAATCTTTACAATTTATGTATTTACTCAGAAGTAATTTAACTATGTAAAGGATAAAGCATCCATGATTCAGATGCATAAAATTTTCTATGGGAGAGATAATTATTTATAATATATATATATATATATAAAAATACACACACACACACACACACACACACACACACACACATATATATTCTCCTCAACATCATTTGTTTCAAATTTAGTCATCAAAATTGTGATTACAATGTGCACATTCTAATACCAATCTCTATATCTATATCTTCAAATATCTCCTAACTGGTGATGACCTTCCTCACAATTTTTTTGAAAATTCCAATATCTTCTTGCAGCACTTTAAATCACCGGCCTCCTCCTTATTTTACTTTATTGGACCTACTGCTAATCATATGACACATTATGTATTTTTAGTTGCATACTCTCCTTTCACTAGAATATAAACTCAATGTGGCAAAGATTTTTTTGGCATTCATTCATTCATTGATATAATATCTTCAATGCCTGGAACAGTGCCAGTACATATTAGGCGTTAAAAAAACATTTGTCAATGAATAAAAGATTTTGTTCTGCAAGCAAAGGATTTTGCTTAAACTAAATCTGTGTAATTTTTAAAGTGGTGAAATTAACAATAACGATTTGGCTGGATAATACTTTTTTAAGATGATTCTGATATCTTATGGGGTAAGGTGGAATATGCACACCCTCTTTATTCTCTCCCATTAGAACGTAGCTATGATATCTGGAAAGAATGCATGAGCAGCCATTGGAGAACTCTGAAAAGTAAATAATAGCACATCAATTGCACTGTACCAGAATTGCAATGATACTGACAAACTCACAGGGAATTCACCTTTTTTTCCCCCTTCAGTGTTTTCCAGTTTGGACCCAGGCAGCAAAAATGTCAGAAGTGAGTACTGGCACAGAGTACTACAAGCCTACCAGGTCTAGCTTGATGCAGTAAAGATACACATTATTTTTCAGTGCACATGTGCATTTACCATAATCCACCTAGCCTGGATTACAAAGCAAACTTTAACAAGTTTAAAATAATTGATATTATACAAAGTATGTTTTTAACTATAATGGAATTAAACTTAAAATCAAAAACAGAAGATGAAAAATATTAGGAAAGTTTTTTAACCACACTTCTAAATAACCCATTGATTAGAGGAAGTCTCAAAGGAAATTAGAAAATATTTTGAAACAATAAAAAAAATCCTGAAAATGCAACACATCAGAATTTGTAGGATGTAGCTAAGCACAGAACTTACAGGAAAATATATAATGAAATGCTTATGTTGGAAAAGAAGAAATGTCTAAAATTAATTATGTAAGCTAGTACTTCAAGAAAGTAGAAAAAGAGGAAAATAAACCCAAATCAGGCAGAAGAAAGAAAATAATTTATATGACATTTTCAAAAGACAAAATAATAATGATGTTGAGTAATTGACTGCCCATGGACCAATCAGCACACACTTCCTCCCTTCTGATACCGTAAAAACCTGGACTAGCCAGACTCAGACAGATGTGGGGACTACCAGCTGTGCAAAGGAGCTATCCACTTCGGATCTCCTCAACTTTTTGGGATCACCTGCCTGTGGAAAGAAGCTACTTAAAGTGTGTTTCCTCTCCGCTGAGAGCTGGATACCTGTCAGGACGACCTGTCTGCAGAAAGGAGCTACCCACTTTGAGTGTCTGTCACTCAGTGAAGCTCCTCTCCACCTTGCTCACTCTCTAATTGTCTGCGTACTTCATTCTTCCTGGAGATAGGACAAGAACTTGGGACATGCTGAATGGTTGGACTGAAAGAGCTGTAACACAAACAGGACTGAAACATGCCTCCACCAACTCTCACCACATTGCAGGTGACAGGAAGGAGAGATGTGCTGTGGCCCTTTGGGGATCCCAGACCTGGGGGCTCCTTGAGCCAGGGCTGTGACCCTTTTTGGGGGCTCTGTGGCCCCTGACATCTCCAAGCTATTGGGAACCACTTCGTTCACCTCATCTGGACGCAGGTGCCCTCAGCGAAAGTTGCAGCTATTCATGGAGCCCGCACCTGTGCTGGTGCCTGGAGCTGCCCATCTTACCACAGAAGTTGGCATGCCTGGCTGTGCGCAGTGGCCAGACTCTGTGCTTGCTCGCCCATACACCCCTCACCACTCTACACCTGGCTCTCCCTTGGCAGGTGTGGGATCTGGATCTGGGCCAGGGGTGTGACCCAAGTGCACCCTGCTGGGCAGAGTAGGCAGAATGAGCCCAGTGGTTGTACGCAATACTCAGGCATAGGGTGCCACTGGCCACAGAGGTTTCCAGCTGGCTAAATGACACCCCAAGGATCCTGTGACAAAATTAAATATAATACATATCTCACTATAGTCTGTAAAGTCAGCACCCTAAATAACCTGGCCAAATCATAGTTACAGTTTTTACATTCTATAAGACAAATAGTTCAACACTGAATTATTTATATTAACAATTATGGATTCCTATAGATGAACTTTGAAGCACTCCACTCGAAAGTGAAAACAAAAGTACAGACTCAAACAGAAACAAAATCTAAAGAATTACCTCTGAATTCTTTGTTTCTATGTGTGCATTCTATTTTTAGAGACATTGTAAAAGACTCCATTTGGTGAAAGAAGAAAAAGCAGGGTTTTTTCTCCTATATCATTTGTACTTTTTGTGCTGCAAAGAGAGAAAATCAAACTTGATCTGAATTTTTATTGACTTACACGTGTGAAATTTTAGAGGAAGCACAAGCCTCTGAGTGCGGCCTCGCAGCCCCACAATGTTACCATAGAACAAGTTCTCTCTGATCCCTCATCTTGCTTCTCATGGGTCTACCTTTTCCTCAGGCTCTGTAAGATCCCTAAAACTCTAGAACTCCCCTGATTTGAATCGTAAGGATTATAACAATGCCATACTGCATATCTTCATGCCACACGATCCTTTTCCTATAAAAAATATGAAAGAAAAAAAAAGATACCTTCTATTAAACCCTTTAAAGAAAAAAAACGGGGAGTTTTCCCTTTCTCAGGGTTTCTACATTTCTTGCTTCTCATTGCTCCATTTGGGTTATAAGCCCATTTTGCAAAATAAAAATTACTTTGGCCGGAATGTGGCATTTCTCCTTGGCTGTAGTCAATACTAAGCCACATGTAATGTTACAGGTAGGTTAAACATACCAAAAACCATATCAATTAAAAAAAAAAAGTAGAAGGCAATGCAAGTATTCACATGCTACATCAGGAATTGTCAATACTGTAAATAAATTATGCATGCCTCTAGAATTTACAACCATTATAAATACAAGACAAGAAGCAAGTGTTATGAAGGAGCAATACAAAATTTCATCGTCTCTTTATTCAAAATATTTTATTGTATATATGCCAATATGAAAATCCTGATTACATATTTTGACTGAATTTTTAAGCTGAAGTAGTTAAATAAAATATTTTATGTTTTTCTTTAAATAATGTTTGTTTAAAATTATTGGTTTCATTTATTATGTATTGAGTTCCTTCTCTGTATTATTTACTATTATGAACACTATAGATATAGTGATGAACAAAACAAAATATTTCTGTCTTTATAAAGCTTACATTTTTATGCCAAGGCCTATATTCCAGTAATTGTGTTGATATGGTTATCATTTACAGAAAACTCTAAAATTTTGATAAGCTAATTAAAGAATGTCATTTTTCACATATTCTTAATTTTATTAGTAAATTTTTCATATCAAAACTCTGAATTATACTTATATATTTATTCTTTTAAAAAATAATGCTGTATACTTACCATGAGCTAAATATTCTGTCAACAGCTAAGGAAACAAAAGTAAGCCTATGAGTGAGCAATGTCCTTTTCTTCTGAAATTGTGGCTCAAGGGAGAATGTATATTCTAAATCTAAAAGAGTTGTCAGCAATTTTATTTACTAAAATATTAGCTTCAAATTTCTTAGAAAGTAATTGCTGAAAAAGTGAAATTGCCAATTTAGAGAAAGTAAAGGTAGGCATATATATATGAAATATATATATATGTATATATATATGTATATATATATATATATACACACACATATATATATAATGTATTTTTATCTAATTTTAAGAATAAATACATATTTAAGGCGTATAGTTCAGTTTTGCATCAAGTAGTTGCTTCAGCTATTCGCAAATCAGCCCGATCGTCGTTTCTGTAAATCTCTGTGTATCCATATGTAGTACATATGACAACAGAAGTGCCAGCACAAACACTGGCATCCTTAGCTCTTGTGGGGAAATTTCCAAAAGGGAAAGTCTCTTGGATGGACTTAGTTTCTAAGAAGGCATAATTTTTGTTGACACAGAAATTTAAAGTTAGAAATGTAAATTTTAAAGCCAGATTTTTATCTTACACAGGACTTTGAAATTACCAAACAAAAATGAAACAAAAAGAAAAATCATTTTTCGCATAAGCCCCAGCAGTTAACACAATGAAAAGAACAGAAACTTTGCAAAGCCTATATTTGCATAAGCTACAGGTTTCAAGTAAAATATATTCTTAGATCAGGAAATAGTCATATAGTTTCTATGGATTAAAGAGTTATGTCATAATTTATAATTTAAATTATAATTTATAATCTAACTAGTTATGTTTTCTTCCATGAAACAAAATGCAGCAATTAAAAAGAAATAGATTTCTGTATATTGAGATATAAATATTTATAGGTTATATTAGCAAATTAAAAAGGCAAACTGCGGAAAAATATTTACAAATTTGTATTTCTACTTTAAAAACAAAAAGAGGAAAACAAGAGGATTTACCTTTATTTCATGTGCATATTTCCTGAACAAATAAGATATGAGGCCAGAAAGCAAGCAGGAGCTAAACTATACCATGCTCTGTGGATATTAAGGAATTTAGATTATGTTAAAGATGAAAGATCTTATGTTAAAGATCTACTATAGACTCTTAAGAGGAGTCTGATATAACCTAATTTTACTTTGTAAAGGTAAATAGTGTGAATTTCACTTCCCACTTGATTGAAAAAATGGGACCTGGATATATGCTTCTTCCTCAAAAAAAAAAAAGTCATAAATAAGTGAACAACAGATTTCATGACAATGGATATCAAGTAATGGACAGTGATCCCCGAGAAGCAGGAAACAACAAGCCCTAAGACTGCCTTAGCTTCCTGCCTTAAGAAGGATTCTAGGCTACAACGAAGGAAGAGGGAAGGCAGGTAGAGCCAGGCAAGTTTCTTGAGTTAAGAAAATGAAGCTATGTGTTCAGGAAGGGGAGTCAATCATAATCTCAAAAGACACAATCTTAACACCACAATGTTAAAACTCTGAAAGATTAAAATTGTTAAAGCCCCAAATTCTGAAAATCAAAGTCCCAAATGATCAAAATGCCAAAAATGTAATTATAAAAATTTAGAAATTATTTTAAAGATATTTATTTACATTTTTAAGAGGGGATTTATTTGAGAAACAAAACCATGACAAAACATTTCATAGGCCAGTTTACACAATAATATAGGCAAATAATAACACACATACTTTCGCAAGCATAAACACTCAGATATACTAATGACACTCACTTGGGTATAACAGTTATGAGAAAACAAACCATATTTATAAAGACATAGGTCAAAAAAATATATATGCATATCATTTTGATTGGTAATTATGTGCACCCAGCTTTATAACAGTGATCATCTGAATTATGATGAGCAACCTAAGTCTTGACAATATCAATCAAAAACTGAAATGGGTAAGACTCCATGTTAAAAAAAAAAAAAAAAAAACTTAAAAAAAAAACAGCCAGACATAGTGACATTTGCGTGTAGTCTCAACAACCAAGGAGGCTGAGGTGGGAGGATCACTTGAGTCCAAAAGTTAAAGACTACAGTGAATATAATGAAGCCACTACATGCCAGCTTGGAAAATAGAGAGAGATTCCATTTCTTAAAAATAAAAACTCCTGTCTCATCTTGGTTTATTTGGGAAAATAAAATAAAAAAATAAAAACTCAATGGGTCACCACTGCATATGCAGTTGCCCAAAGAGCCTAGATTTTAAGAAATTTTATCTCTCACAGATGTAGATGTATAAAGAGGACACCTCTTCATTTATTGAAGAAGGTTCATTGATGGAGAGTATACATGCTTGATGCTTACACAAAAAGTCGATGTTGTGATAATGCACTTTCATAGAGTTAGATTTCTGATGTCCAAGGCAGCAGAAGAAAGTCTGTCCTAGCCCTCAGAGACCATTCGCCTTCTGAATTTATTCTCTCCAGGCTCCCAGCCAATTAGATGGTGCCTGCCAACACTGAGGGCGGATCTTCCTCAAAATTCACTTAGACTCACACACTAATCTTCTCTGAAAACACCCCCATGGACACACCGATACTAATGCTTTACTAAGTTTCTACGTACACATATTTCTTAATCCAGTAGAGCAAGACTGTTTTCACCTAACCTGATGCACCTATCCTGAGACAATGATATTTGGGATTTTATATGTTAGAGATATTATACATTAGCGATTTTAAACTGTAGTGATTGAGACTTTAAATATTTTAATGTTTTAAAATGTCAACATTCAAGATTATAGATTTTGAGATTTTGTCTTTTGTGACAATGATCCACACCAATCAGGGAGACCGAGGCAACTGCAGTTTGCAGGATGGACTACAGGATAGAAGAGGCCTGTACAGAGAGAGCGCCCTAGAAATCTCGAATCATGTGTGCCTATTCAGCAGAGTATTGATCACTATATGCATGTGAAGAAACTATTCAAAGTTAGAGACAGAACAACCTAAAAGCATTAGAAAGAATAATGACCAGAGATTACATAAGACTGGGAGTAGTGTTTCCACTATCCAGACTGAAATAATTCATAATGCATGGGTGTACATCAAACAGTCTTGCAGATGGAGAAGGTCTTGTCTTGTAGGTGGCGAATAATTAGCCCTAGACTGTGTACCAATCTAGAACTTCCCCAAAAAATATAGGAGCAAGACTTGAAAGGATCAAACTCTTTCGTAGAAACTTAACTGTATTCTAGAACACTCCTAAAGCTACATGGATTTACAAAAATACAAAAATCTCCAGCACCTAACAAAATAAAATTTACAATGTCTGACATCTAATCAAATATTACAAGGCGCACAAGAAAGCATGGAAACATAACTCATACCAATTAATTGAAATTATGCCAGAACTGTCTCACATGCAAGAATTAGGAGACAGAAAAACTATGTTATTGTAATAATATTTTATGTTCTAAACATGAACAAGATAAATAGGAATTATGTCCGAGTTTTAGAGTTGTAAACTACAAAATCTGATGTGAAAAATACACTATATAAAAACAACACTATAAACAATTTGATAACATTAAATAACTTGAAGATGTGGCAATAGAAAATTTACAAAGAAAATAGAATTTTTAAAAATTGCATCAGTCTCCTGTGGGACAACTTCAAGCATCTTAGTATAAATACAATGTATAACTGTAACTTCTGGTAGAGAGGACAGAGGGGAATAGAAAAAAGTATTTAAAGAAATAATGAACAAATACTTTTTCCAAATTTGATGAAAACTATAAACCAAAAAGGCTCAAGAAGCTCAACAAACCCCAAGTACAAGAAGCAAATCAAAACACAATAAGGAACACTACAATCAGATTGCTCAAAACCAACAATAAAGGGAAAACCTTGAAAGAATCAAAACAAAAAAATATACACATAGGAACAAAGATAACAATGATAGTAGATGTCTCTTTGGAAGTGATGTAAGCAAGAAGACATTGAAGCAACAACTTTAAAGTTCCAAGAAAAAAAACTGTCAATCTAGAACCCTATATTTAGAAAAATTGTCTTTCAAGAACAAAGTCTAAATAAAGATAATTTTAGATGCACCAAAGCTGGAAGGATATTAAAGGGAATCCTTAAGACAGAAGAAAAAATGATCTCAGATGAAAATAGAAATCTACACAAAGGAATGAATAATTATAAAATGATAAGTATGTGAATAAACATATACCTTTTTCTCATTACTTAAATATTTTTAAATGGCAATTGTCTATAAACAAAATATAATGTAATGTGAGATTATAACATAGATGGAATTAAAATGTTTTATAACACTGTAACATGGGTTGAGAAGGAATATATAGAAACACTCTCTTATAAGGTTCTTATACCACACATTAAGTAGTATATATAACTTGAAGAGAGACTATGAGAAGTTAAAGATAAACATTACAAAGCAAATAATAACCACTGGAATAAGAAAATAAAGAGTTACAGCTAATAAATTGATAAAGGAGACAAAGTGGAGTTACTCTTTAAAATCCAAAAAGAAGCCGGAAAAAGAGAAAAGCAAAAAGAAATAGAACAAATAGAAAACAAACATCAAAATTATACACTTTAACCATGTCAAAATTACATTCAATGCAAATGGGCTAATCATTCCAATTTAGAGGCAGACATTGTTAGATTGCATACAAAAGTGAAAACCAACTATATGCTTCTTCCAAGTAATGAACTTTAAATATAAAGATACAAATAGATTAGAAGAATGAAAGAATGAGTATATAGGGTTATACTGGTACCAAATAAGAGTTTGACTAAGAATATTACCAAGGATAAAGAAAGAAATTTCAAAATACTGGATCAATTTATCAAAAGTACATAGCAATCCTAAATATTTACATATCCAGTGACAAAGCTTCAAGGTATATGAAGAAAAAGCTGATAAAACTTCAAGGAGAAAAAGACAAATTAATAATCATAGTCAGAGATTTTAATACCACTCTCAATAACTGGAAGATTAAGACAGAAAATCAGCAAGGTATAGTAGAAAAAACACGGTCAATCAACTTGGTCTAATTGACACTTAGAGAAAACCCTGCAAGAGCAGAATTCTTTTCAAATGCACACAGAACATTTACCAATATAAACAATATCCTAAGCCAAAAATAAATTTAATGCAATTAGAATAATATAAGTGATATTATCTTAACATAATTGAATGAAATAAGAAATCAAAATCAGATCTCTGGAATATTCTCAAATATTTGGAAATTAAACAACATTTTTACATAGTCCATGCATCAATGAATAAATCAAAAGGAAAATTAGAAAGTATTTTGAACTAGATCATGGTGGATAAGCTTTTTGATGTGCTGTTGCAATCGGCTTGTCAGTATTTTATTGAAGATTTTTGCATCTATGTTCATCATGGATATTGGCCTGTAGTTTTCTTTTCTTGTTGAGTCTCTGCCGGGTTTTGGAATCAGGATGATGTTGGTGTCATAAAATGATTTGGGAAGAATTCCCTCTTTTTGTATTGTTTGGAATAGTTTCAGAAGGAATGGTACCAGCTCCTCTTTGTATGTCTGGTAGAATTCCGCTGTGAACCCATCTGGACCTGGGCTTTTTTTGGGTGGTAAGCCCTTAATTGCTGCCTCAACTTCAGACCTTGTTATGGGTCTGTTCAGGGTTTCGGCTTCTTCCTGGTTTAGGCTTGGCAGGAGGCAAGTGTCCAGGAATTTATCCATTTCTTCCAGGTTTATTAGTTTGTGTGCATAGAGTTGTTTGTAATAATCTCTGATGATGGTTTGAATTTCTGTGGAATCTGTGGTGATATCCCCTTTATCGTTTTTTATTGCATCAATTTGGTTATTCTCTCTTTTCTTTTTTAGGAGGAATTTTAGCATTAAAAGCTTGTATTCAAAAAGAAAATCCAAAGCAATACCTTTAGCTTTCACCAAAAAAAGCTATAAGAAGAACAAATTAAAAGTTAACAAGAATAAGGAAATAATTCACACAAGAATCAATTATACCAAAAAAAAAAAAATAGAGAAAATCGATGAAACCAAAAGCTGATTCTTTCAGAACATTTATGTTCACAATCCTCTAATCAGGAAAAGAAAGAAAAAATATGAATTACTAATATCACAAATGGGAGACATTTTTTTCCTACAGAGAATATTATAAAAGAAACTCAAATTTTATCTTGTTTTGTTTCTATCAATGTCATTTTTAATATTCAAAAATTGGAAACAATTGAAATGTCTAACAGCAAGAGAATGGATAAAAAAATCGTGTTACATCCATACAATGGAATACTACTCAACAAGAAAAAGTAATGAGTGATGATACAAGTAACAATCTTGCTGAATCTCAAAATGATTGTGCTAAGAAGACAGACAAAAATAGAGTATACATTATGTGACTGTATTTAACCATAATTCTAGAAAATGCAAACTAAGCAACAGTGACAGAAAGCAGATTGATAGCCAGGGAGAGGGGAGGTGCTGAGAAGAAGCCATGGAAAGTGATTACAAAGAGGCACGACCATACTTTCAGGGCGATGCATAAATTCACTACTCCAAAGGTAGTGATGATTATACACTTTAAATCTTTGCAGTTTATTATATATTCGTATTTAAATATCTGCAGTTTAGTCATACCTCAATAATGTTATTTTTAAAAAGAATATATAGGAATAATTAATAATAGCTACCACCAGGATGTGGGAGTAAAAGTGAATATGGATAAAAAGATTTTATGCTGTTTTTTTAAAAGCTTATCTTCTACTTTATACAGCTTAAAAATTGTTTATAATTTACTTTTCAAATTTTAAAAAGAGTACCAAAAAGAACACGACAAATTAGGGATGTATTCATAATATTAATGGCTACCTGTAGTGTATACACACACACACACACACGTATAGCAATATACAAGGCAATAACAATCCTACTGGACAAAAAGTTCTTTCAAACTAACAAGCTGCCAAATTTCAAATGGCCAAAGGATTTGAGAAAGTAATTCACCAAGATGGATACAAGTGGTCAATGAAAATATGAAAAAAGTGCCCCACCTTATTGGTTATGAAAATGTATATGCAGAAAACAGTGATACAACCCCTTTTATATATAGGATTATCAAAGATTGAAAAATTGATTTTTTTCAGATACACCCAATATACTAATAAAAGTATAAAAGATATAGATTTCTCAATACAATCTGAACTTTTGTATTAAAATTTTAAATATGTTGACAAATTAATTTTCCTTCCACAGATTTGTAGAAAATGATATAACAATATATAGAGAGATGCTCATTGAGTATTATGAAAAGTAACGATAAATTTTAAATAATCCATATGATCATCAACAAGACTTGGTTAAATAAAATGCAGTATCCTCTATCTGTAACATTGAATACTATGCATTATTATAAATTAGAAGAAGAGATGAGCTAGATCCAGATCTGTAAACTCAAAATATATTAATATTATTTTTTGAACTAGCATGTATTTTATAAACCCATTTATAAAAATATATATGTATGTTCATATATAGATACACTTTTCAAAGTTTGGAATACGTATTTTCTTAAGCCTTAAATGTAGCTATTTCTTAAAGATTGGGAGAGTGTTAGTGGCGGGGAATACAGGTAATATCTGAAGGGTATCATTAGTTTTTACATAAATATAGTTAATTTTTTGCAATGGGCAGTTACAACAAGGACTTAAAGATATTTTTTATTTTGGAAAAATAAAAACGAATTCAGTAGCCTAATGAAAACTGAGAATAAGATACAATCCGCCTTTGTGAAAACAGAATAGGATTTAGAATCACATATTGAGAGGATTACAGAAGTCAGTAACTATACAATGTACCACAGGTGTTCAGGAAAGGCTGGTTTCCTTATTTTTAACGTGACACATGATTTAATGTACTCATTAAATATTCAAATAATTAGAACATTTTCTAAATATCTAAAGTATGCCCAAGAAATGTCTGATAAATGCACTGGAACTATCTTAGATTGCCATGCTTTAGGGGCTGGACAAGGACATCATCTTACAATGTAGCATTATGATATTTCGAGACCTGCATCCAGAAAATGGAATCCAAAATGATACCTTATCCAGAAATCTATGTATAAAAATGACATTAGGTACAGTCCTAATGAGAGGAGAAATGTTATTAAATTTTCACAAGCTGAATACGAATAAAGCTTGTGTCAAAACTATAAAAAAACATAACAAAGAATGAAACCGTTTATCTTTTCCATGGACACATGCCCTGTTCCTGCTGTTGCACGTAAGCAGGCAGCATACACTGGTACAGGTGGCCCTTTATAATTGTGTGCATAAAATAACTGAGTCATTTTCTGATTGGTAAATAATATGCAATGTCAGACTCTCCACACCATCTGTGTCACTCACCACAACAGTTTTCTGCAAAACCGCCAGCAGCACAAGCCCAGCACCTCATTGTTGGGGAAGTCACAGGAAGAAGTACTTGGCATCCTTGGCAAAACTTAAATCTGTTCACACTATTGAACCTGACATATGCCCCAAAGCAGAACGTGTATGCTACCCTAATGATCTCTCCTGCTGTTTTATAATCAGAGACATAGATGGAGGGAATGCTGCCATTTTTTCATTTGGCACTGGTCAGCCTCCTACACTGTCTTTTTGGCCAAAAAAAACCCCCCTCATATTTAGGAGAATTAATATGCAGATAACTGAACACAACCATTTCGCTATTTCCATCACAATTTTCTAGATGTAAGATTTGTGCTTGTTGCAAAATCCTTGCTCCAGCTTTCTTCAATTTTTTGGATTCTTCTTCCGTATCACATAAAAGAAAAGTTGTTAACTGCCAATCATTTGTCTTGACAGTTTAGACAGGCTCCTTGAAGTTTCAGAGAACCTAGGTGGTACTTGCCTTGTCAACTCCTCTTTTCATCGAAGGAAGGGAGCACTGAGTCAGAGGGCATATGTTGGCTTCGATCTTAAAATGTCTGGTACTGACAGAAGCTAAAAGTCATGGCCTCAGCATGCACCATGCAGGGAAAGTCCTGGAAAGCCTTCTCCTTCCATTCCCCTTTTTTTGTTCTTTCCTTTCCTGTTATTGACAATGAGCCCTATCCATATGGTGGTGTTGCCAGATCCAGGAGATAGTAGGTTTTGCCAAATCTCTTCTAGACTAAGGTTTTCACATTATCCTTTGGTACTAAAATCGGCTAAAAAATTAACATGCCTTTGAGGACTTCATGGTTTCTATTAAAAAAAAAAAAAAACCCACACAAAATGTAATTCAATAGAGAAAAACTCAGAATTTTGACACTGATTTTTAAACATAATCCATACAAAAATAATATAATTCCAAATTATAAGTAGATTTCACAAGTAAAACCAATAGTTAAATGCAATTAATTGATCACCTAGATGCAAGCAAATTTTAAAACCTAGACAAGAGACATATATCATACTGTAACAAATCTGTTATAAACAGGCTTGCTTGAGGATCACTATTCACTTTTTTGTAGTGATAAGATAAGAGCAAATGTCATGATTATTATATTAAGCCATCTAATGCTGAACATGATTTGAAGTCTGTTCCTAGAGAAAATTATAAAACTATGATATCTAAAGAAAAAAGTATCATGATATCACTACACAAAATTCCATGTTTATCATCAGTAAAATAAAGACTAATCCAAGCACAGGTAAGAAAATAAAATTAAATCTGCAATTATAAACTTAAAATGATACATACTGAAAAAATATTTTATAGGTCTCCCCAAATACACATATTTGTAAATGTAAACGTTATATCACACTAGTTATTTCACTCTTAAATTTGTTCCATAGTATTACCACATTATTTCCATGTAAATCAGTAAAAGATGATCTCCAGAAAGTACACATTTTAAAGACTTTTATTAGGTTCACTCTAATCTCTACCAGCCTGTGGCGTTGTGTCCTTGAACATAGCTTTTTTGAATATTTAGCTTCTATATTCTTATTGTTTTCACTGGATGGCTAGAATCTTGTTGCTGTTATTTTGTGTTTTTGTGTTTGGGAGGTAGTCCTCCCCAGTGCCTTTTACTTAATGAATGATTCACCGAGTGTCAAGTGCTAACTGGGTCCAGATTCTACACTGTCCACTTCTCTGGCAGAGCTAGTTATGGCTGCCTCCAGTTCACGATCTCCTGCTGCTCCTATCCTGCAGGCAAGTATCTGAGGGTGTTGTGTAGTCTACGTTAAGATGCAGAGGGAACGTAGTACCCTCAGTGTTTTATTGCATATTGAAACAGCTCTTACTACTGGCATGCATCCAAAAAAATCTTTGAGGAGATCAAGATTTAGAGACCTATACATAAATCCTGTGTGATACGAGAGTAAAGAAGAGCCATCCACAGAAAGGAGTGGAGGAAGGATTCAACTCCTCTGATTACCTATAATAGCAGGTGAAGTCATTAGCCCCCACAGCACTTGTTTGAAACCTAAACAGGTACAGCAACTCACCATTAGAATCAATCCATTACTGAATTAGAAATACGACTGAATTTAGCAACAAATTTGTGCCAACATTACTTCTAGCAGCAGTAGGTTTTCAGCAGCAGATTGGCACCGTGACAGAGTCCATAATTTTCACAGTATGTGTTTCATAATTTGTCATGCACACTCTGATTGCTTGGCATATTGGCAGAGTCCACAGTGCTCTCTAAATGTCACCAAACGCATTTGAGGATTTGTCATGCACGGTCTGAGCAAGTGACACAACACAGCAGCGTGGCCAGGTTCAGAGCTGATTCTTGCACTCCCTCTAAGTGAGTGCTCTTGAGCTCAGCCACCAGTGACGAGGGCCTGGTGGGGGCTGCACAGTCCTTCTCTTGAAGCTGCTGATTTTTAATTCTGTGTCAAGTGATCATATGATGCTGCCAGGAGAAAACACCACTACACTGCAGGTGTGACATGCATAGCACAGAGATTCTTGCCTGATAATATTCCTTTCAAATCATTCCTTGTAGTGTACTTAACATTTTTTTTTCACACAGACTCAAAGAGCATTTCACAAATTCGGAGTAAGAAATAGGAGAGTAATAAATATGAATAGAGGGTGGAGAAAGCTATATTACAAGAAATTCCTCAGTTAAGAGATCAAAAGATGAGATATCTTGGCTGATTTTTAACAAAAAGGTAAAGAAGTGTTGGGATCAGAGAATCCTGAGGTTGTTGCAGTACTATCTGGTTTCTGTAAAAACAGCTTCTGAGTTTAGGCAAACCATCCATTTTCTTTTTCTTTTTCTTTTTTTTTTGGCATCGGTTAATGAGGAGGTTGGATGAGAGCTCCTCTTTGGGTCTATATGTGCCATTTTTCTAAAACAGGAGCATGAGATTATTAATCTTTTAGTCATCTGACCCGTTTGCCTGCAATGATTGCATAATGCTTTTCCAGTGTTTAGTAAAAGCTTCAAGAGCTACATCTGCTGGAAGCTTTTAGTTGTCTAGGATTCCAGCCATTATCTTATCACTTTTATTCACTGTCTTTTAGGAGAAGAAAGAAAATTAGTCTTTTTTGTACATTTGGGTCCTGTGGATGCACCTGTTACTATGAAATCTGTTTGATGATAAATAACTCACATATGCTCAAGAGCGTTGTCTTGACATGTGCACGGAAAGACCTTCACAGACATATGTTATAAAAAGCAGTCGCTGTGACTTTGTATTTGTTCATGGATCAGTGAAAGTAGAAGAGGACTTGGAGGCTAACAAAGACTGTAAAGACAGGGATGGAGGGAAGCTGAGGTTTTCACTGGGAAATTTTATTTTGAGAGATCCACCGTCAGATCCACACTTAGATACAACACACAAAAATTCCAGATACGAAAGAACACAGACATACACTATTCACAAGCACATACCTATTAGCCAAATATATAATATATAAAAGTGTTGTGAAACATATGGAAGTTTTTATTTAAAAATACACAGAAAACTAGGGTCATTTTTAAGAGAGATACAGCTTTACTGGGGAAAAAAAAAAAAAAAAAAAAAAAAAAAAAAAAAAAAAAAAAAAAAAAAAAAAAAAAAAACCATGGTTGCCTCTTCTGAAAAGGCCTCTACAAATTAGCTTTTATTGAAAATGTTTATTCTAATTTTTCTGTGATCAACTTTATTGGGGCAAGGAGAATCATCACCATTATTCCTTTATTTCTAGGGGAAAAATGTTGTTTTTCCACTAGCACTTTGTTGTGGAACATTTTCTACCTTTTACATACACTGCCAACCCTTTCCTATAAACAAGGTGACCACTGAACCGTATATACTCAAATCTCATCATAGCACATGTGAGCAAGTGAGGAATTGATTAGGTCCTATTTTTTTTTCCTATTGTCTGATAAAAATTGGGTTTCTTTTAAAATTCTATCAGATTGATTTGTGTGACTGATTCTGTGACTTACATAAGGTTATATAAGTTATATAGTTATATATAGTTAACTTTCAAAATTTTGTTCTGATTATTAAAGGTTCAGTTTTGTTATTCTAAAATACATCCCATTCTATTTTCCAAATATAATTTAAAATTATATCTCAAAATAGAAAACTAATACCTTTCATATAGATACAGATGCTTTTCATATGTGGGTAGTGAACTAATTATAAATAATATTGACCTTAGTGTACTAAAAACAGGTTCAAACTTTTTGTACAACAAATATCCAACCTAATCTCTTCTCTGAGATGTCATCCTCATAGAATGTGAATGCACCAAAATCAGTCCATAGCTTCTGCACAATTGGCCACACAAAGTCCTTATACTCATAAAGATCTTTCTTTTTACAATAGTGTTATTGAAATATCATAAATATCTTTTTGTATGCACTTATGAAAGATACCCATCTTCAGTTTTACCTTAAATACACATCCATTCATATACACATAAACACACTTGTCTAAAATTATTGGGTCAATAAATTAACAAGTCAAAGTATTTGCCTGATTTGAAACATGTGCTTTAAATTTCGTATCATTTCCTTGATTCCAGTCACCTAGAAAAATGAACAGATAGAAAAAAACAAACAAACAAACAAAAAAGACAATAATAAACCACACTTAATTGAAATGGAGAAAAATATTTCATGTTCTAAGCTGTCAAACTAATCAATTCTCAAGAGGATATGAGTGTGTAACCATTACTAACAATTTGATAACTCTGGGGACTTGTTTGGTTTGGCTTGGAATTTTGGTAATGGCAACCAAAGTCTGCATTAGTTTTTTACTTAAGTTCTTTCCACCCAGTTCACAATTGTTTGTTTACCTTTCTATAACTACTTGGAGTTCACATGCAAACACACACAGTTTTCCTCCTGTCCTGTTTTCCTGGGATTTCTCGCTTGCATTAAAGGACTGTAAAACAAGTTCATTTCTTTAGTGCAGTTTCCTTAACCAAATTGTGTTAGCTCATCTCTTGCATTAGTTGTTGTTGTTGTTGTTGTATCAAAAACTCATTATCTGGGTAACAAAGCTAATACAACTTTTTTTTTTCCTTTTTCTTTTTTTTTTTTTTTTTTTTTTTTTTTTTTTTGTCAGAGCCATGCTACCTTCCATAGCTACAGAAATAATTTTTTATAAAAAATTTACGTCTAGAAAGATAAGTAATTGCCTTGTGTTAAGAAGCAAAAGGGAGGAGCCTACCACTTCCCAAAACCTCCCAGCAATCATCACAAAATCACTTTATAGCATAATGTTGCCTTGATTTGGATATGGATTGTTTGGTCCCATTAAGTTTCATATTGAAATCTGATCCCCGCTGTTGGAGGTGAGGCATAACGGGAGGTGTTTGGGTCATGAATGGGCTGGGGCCATCCTTGTGGTAATGAGTGAGGTCTCAGTCTGTAATTAGTCAGTTCCCACTCTATTGGTTCTCACAGGAGTTCCCCAAAAACTGGCTGTTAAAAAGAATCTGGCACCTCCACTGCTCTCTCTCTCTCTCTTTTTCTTTCTCTCTTACTCTCTCTCTCTCTCACTCACTCACTCTCACTTCCTCTCTGGCCATGTGATCTCTACACACTGGCTCCCCTTTACCTTCTGCCATTAGTGAAAGTAGCCTGAGCCCCTCATGAGAAGCAGATGTTGGTGCCATGCTTCTTGTACAGCCTTCGAAACTGTGAGCCAGAGAAACCTGCTTTCTTCATAGATTAACCAGTCTCAGGTATTCTTTTATAGCAACAGAAATGGGACTAAGGCAAGCATTCTGAGTTTTCAGATAGCAGCTTGCCTACCAAGATAGATTTTCTCAGAGCGGAGTGTTAACTAAGAGCTTTTGTACACTTTTCACACAAACTGTAGTTGCATCATCCATTAAAATCGTGGGTCTTTCCATTGTGAGTGATACATTAAAGTCACATCATGCATTTGCAGAAGTGATCAGGAAATAATACATCTTTTCTTATGCAAATTACCAGAGAAGCTGAGAAAAAAAACCCACAAATTGAAGATAAATTTTAAGGCCTTTGTGCATCTCAGTCAATGATTGTTAGTCTTCTTTTACTTTGCAGTTTAAATATAAACAAGGTTCTTGCTTTCATGAAGCTTATATGTTCATGAGGAGACATATAATAAACAAATTATCAATTTATGTATGCATGAATATAAATATGAATATGCATATGTATATATATCATATATACGTATGATATGCATTGGTAGATATGTGTATAACTGTGTATGCATATGTATATATATAATATGTATAGACAATATATATGTATACAATGTATATATACAATATATATGTATATATACAATATATATAGATATGCATGCACAGATACACACATATCTACCAATGCATATCATATGTATGCATATCTATTGTGTGTATATGCATGGGGATTGTGTACCAGATAGCAGCAAATGATTTGCAAAATTTTAAATGAACAACAGGCAATAAAATATGTCTTTTTTTTTTTTTTTTTTGCAGAAAGCATATCTCATGTACTATATGGAGGGAGCAGTGAGGAACTGTGGGAAAGGAAGAGGCCATCTTGCTCTTTCAACTTGGCCTTCTCTGTTCATCTTGTGGCAGGATACCTATTGGAAGTCTACCGAAAGCTACTCTTTCTCTCTCTTTTCCCTTTTATCCTGCCTTCCTAGAGCAAAAATTGCTGCACTCTTTTTGCAACTGAAGAGTCACTATTCCCAACATTTCCAAACACTACACCTTATTTCTGCCTTCTGTGACCATTTCCGTGGCAAACTGGTGGAGGGTGAATCAGATATCACTGGCCTGCCACCCCCTTCATTAAATGTATCACCATTCCTTTTAATATTCTGAGTGAAATCATTCTAGCAAATGACAAACTGTGAAGATGGCACATATATTAGCTTAAAAGAAAGCATACATTATTCACAAATCATATTCAATACACAGTTAATGTAGTCACGTGTTTGTTAGCTGCTGCAGTTAGTGATACTTGTATTTGCCAAGGCAAACTCTTCTGTTCCCAGTAGAGAACAAATGTTGTACTGTAATGGTAAACACTATTGCTGATTTACCCAACACTTAATACTAGTTCATGTTAAAAGGAAGGATCTGTTACCATTGAACTTACCTCTCCTTATTTTAAATTTAGTATTAGGAAGGTGATTTTATCTTAAGCTAAACCGTCTTCAGAGCTGCATCTTGTGCTGCCTCAGACTCCAGTAGAGAAAGTAGAGGAAACTCCTGCTGCAACTACCTTCAGACAAATACCTTCACTGCTGATAGCCTAGATGGCCACTTTTCTGGATTACCAAGGGTATACTAGAAATTTCCACCTTCCGTTATCACAGATATCTTGAACTCAGTGTAACCAAAACAAACTCATTATCATTTCCCCCCAAACTTCTCTACGTTTTTTTCTCAGTCAATGGGACAAGCATTTATCATGTTACCCAAGCCTTATACATGCCTATTCTCACCTCACCCAGTCAGTCCCCACCACCAATTGCTTCTATCCCCTCAAGCAAACTCACAAGTTCTCTCTTATGACATCTATATTTTGCAGCACTGTGGGTTTCCCACCTAATACTCATTCCATTTATTCTTCTAACTGAACCATGATTTTATTCAGGTTGAAGGTCATATGCTTCAAGAAAGGCTGAGTCTCTTCTAGGCCCTAGAGTGTCAGTCTTGATTTTTCCAAACCAGCACTGTACAATGGGACTTGCTGTAATGATTGCAATGATTTATAATTTGCTGTGTTTAATATGGTAGCTACTATGTGTGACTATTAAGCATGTGTATTGTGAGAAGAGCAAATGATGCACAGAATTTTTAATTGTTCATAATTCTATTTAATTTAAATTTAAATAGTCACATGTGACTAATGACTACTTTATCAGACAGCGCATATGCCAATCAGGGTGTTTCCTTATCACTCACCAATGACTCATACAGGAACGGACATTTGACAGGATTTTGACTAAGTTAGACATGAGAAGAAGCCTGCCAGAGAACTTCTGGAGAACTTTTCCCTCTTAAAAGAGATAGAGAATGGGACATTCTTCCGTTCTCTAGGTGTTGTGTGAAGACAAGACACTTAGAACTTTTACAGACATTTTACATCCATGAGGAAACAAGCCTCAGGTCAAATGACTACATACTGAGGAGATACAAGAAAAAAATGGAAATAATCTGAGTCCTCAATCACATCGAAAATAAGCTGCTGAATTAATGGCACTGAAATCTCTCTTCTGAAATTATTTGTGTGAGATAATAAACTTCCTTATTTTTAGACCTGTTGACTTGGCATTTCTATATCTTTAGGTAAAAAACATTCTCAGGTGCCATCTTCTTGACCTCAATTCATTCCTTCTAACCTATCATTCAAACAGCCATTATTTTTCCTTCATAAGACTTAACACAGTTTATAACTAGATATTCCGTGACTTAGTTGTGTGCTTTTTCTCTATTCCCACACCGGCTTTAGCCTCTGGAAAACAGACAGAATGCATGTTTGACACTCCATTGTATATCATGATGGCACAGCACACATACTGGCAGTATGTGGGTACACAGCAAATAGATCCTGAATTAATTAATTAATGAATTTTTGTACAGTTCTAATTGTTAGAAGCAAATTTTCGGTGCCACAAAAGAAATAGAACTCAAACATAAAATTTCTCAGTAAGACAATATTTACTTCTATAGAAGTGTGCGTCTCACAGATGGAGCAATGGCAAGAGCATACCTGAACAAGGGAAGGGAATGGGTTCTTAAACCTGACTCCAGTAGCCCCTACTGCTGTGTCATTCCTCTATTGGCTAGGGTTGGACCACCAATCTAAGCTGATTACAATTGGCTATTTTAAAGAAAGCAGGGGTATGAGCTGGAGCTACAGGGTGAGCAGTTTTGGCAGGAAAGACAGTTATGGAACAGGTGACTAAAGGTGACTTAGATCAGAGCAGGTGATCAGAGGTGACTCAGGATGGAACAGGTGACCAGGGGTATGGATATGAAATACTGATTAGAGCTGGTGGGAAGGTTGTTTACTTAAACTAGAGGCAAGGAGACGGAAAGAACAAATAAGTTAAACTTTAGAATGGAGAACAAAGAACATGGAAACTGAACATACTGGCGTAATGATTCTTCAAAGAGAAACTTGGAACTCATTGTATTTAACGTCATCATAATTCTGCTGTTTAAAAATGTTTCTGCTATTCCACACAAGTTATAGCATGGATTTTACGTTTCCTAATCTAACATACAAAGATATTGACTGTCTGGGGAGGCCTAGTTTGCAGCTTCGTCTCCTATCACTACTGCCTCCCCATCACCTCATGTTCAGTCGCAGAAGTAATCACTGCTCACCCTTCTCAGATTATCCAAGAATGGCTAAGAGATATTAATGGAGTGATTCTGCAGGCTGCTCAGGCAATTTCTGTGCAAATAATTTACTCATATGCCAGAGAGTCAGCTGGTAGACTGAGTCAAGGTTTTAAAAAGACATAAACATGTTTTATAGAAGGAGGGAGGAACTGTACATAGCCTGAGAATGGTGACTTTGTTTACATAATTTTTAATTAAACTGATTATTTGGCCACTAAAAGAGAGGGCAGTGTGAGCACTGTGTCTTTGACTAGACTGAGATTATAAAGAAAATATTTCCATTTGCGGACGATTGTCTAAAACACCTTGATAGTTTGGTTGTGGAAAAATGGGAGAGGCTAACCTGATGTAATATTCACCAGGATTTTCCCATGGGCACCTCAATCTTAGTAAATCCACAATTCCAAATAGAATTTCTCAAGATTCATTCTTAGTTTCTCTCTTTCTTTCTATGGAGAAGGCACATCCAATCTTCTAACTCTGACTACTTTTAGTTGTAGATTTTGGATATTAGATACGTGACTTCTAAATTTTTATATCATTCTACACGTATTTCTTTTTAGAGTATTCAGCATGATTCCATAAATATTTATTGAGCAACTCTGTATGTTAAGAATTCTCCTTGGTACTTTGGGATATAACAGCAAACTAGATAGATTCAGACACTTACAACTTACAGGTGGATGCATCCAATTTAAAAGACACTTTTGTTTGTTTGTTTTTAAGCAGTAGTCTCACACTGGTTCAATCTATTACTAGCAGCAGAGTTAGTTTAGTTAAATGCTGAGAAATTGCAATTAGCAAGAAATTTTCAGTCTAATAAAAAAAAAAAAAACTGAACTTCAGCAAAAGAAGAAGAAAGCTAATTGCTAGGCTTAGGAAGCAGGTGAGCCTCCTCTAGCTAAGGTGTTCTCAGTCGAGTTCCATGTAGAAAAAGCATCCACAGACAGGCATGAGGTTCCTTAAGTAGCAAAAGCTTTGATTTTAATAAGTGATCAGTAAATGATTATTATTTTTTTCTGCAAATTTTTTACTACAAATTCTGGCAGGTGTCGGATGAAAAGTATTATGTCAAGTGCTGCCACATCCTTCCTTGAAAGTTTCTCAGTCAATCCAGGACTGCCTAGGGAGCCTTTCTCAGAATTTATAAAACTAGATATACCTCATTTATAGCTGTCCTACATAGGTTATTGCCTTTGTATTTCTGTTTCTAGTTTTATCTGTAAAATTTACTTCTTTCCAGGTTAATGTTTTTGGTTATTACGGTAGGTGGTATTATTTGTTCACAATCATTTGCCCCAGCCCAGGCTTTGTCATACTTCTCTATCACCAGAATATGATCCCTACACACTTTGGCCTTGGTCACGTGACTTTGACCAATGGCATAGGAGCAGATAGGACTTACATAATTTTTGAGAAGAAATGTTAAATGTACTTTTGTGGTTTGGCTCTGCCCCCTGAGCTTCTGCCTTCTAAAAGAAGACCAAGCTGTGAAAAATATCATGACCCAGATTACGGCTGTTCTTTCACCCCTGAGACCTAGAATAAAAGTCACCTAGAGCCAAGGCCAGCTACGGCCAATGACACCCAGCTGAACTCAGCAGTGTCATAGCTGACCAATGGTTCTCATAAAACATGAGTGAGAAATAAATCTTTGTTGTCATAAGCCACTGAGATTATGAAGTTGTTTGTTGCTACAGCAAAAAATTAGTACAATCTTCCATTTTTAAAAATTGATGATCAAATTACATAAATGTTATGCTACATTCAAAGCTTTTTTCTTTAGACAAATTTTATACAACATTTGGATTCGTTAGCAGTATAATAACTCTCTGCAAACAGGCGCGATACAACTGCTTCCCCTCTGCTGCCTTTTTTTTTTTTTTTTAAATCAAGTGTTCAAAGAGACAACTTTGACTTATGAATCTTGGAAACAATGTTCAATTCTGGGCATATAATATTTTGCGGTGTTTAACTCAATCAAGATAAACCAGTCACATTGGATTCTTAAGATCTTTGCTTTCCACGGACTTCCTCCAAATAAACATCTTCTAAGTCCTAATAAACTCTTCTCTCTGCCTGGTCTTAATACTTCAAATCTTGAGATCAGTCATCTCCCTCCTAAGCCCTCTTAGTTTCTTTCTAGAAAGTCATGAAATTGACCATATAAATATTTTCTGCTTCCTTATCTTCCTTAACCCATAGAGAAAGGTAATATCTTTTAAGTGTTGACAAAGGGTTGACGTATTGAAGTATTTCAGTAAGGCGATAGCCCTGCAAAAGCCGCCCATCAAAATACCCGTGAAACACAAACCTCCCTATAATTAGTCATCAGAAATAATAAATCGTCACCATGCCAGCCTTTATAGTCTCTGACAGCACTGACCTGAAACATCCCCTTCTCTGCCCCTCCCTCACTTCCGTCTCCTGTGACTGCCAATCAAAGGGAGACAGCCCTGACAGAGAGCTGAGCTGACTCAGCAAGGGTGGAAACAAGACCTGCAGCTACTTAACATTTAGTTGCACAAAAGGCCCTGGAAAAAAGATATCAAAACGTGACAAAAGTTAGCCTAAAACCAATAGAAATGGGGACCTCTAAATACACAATGATGTGAAAGTGCTGCTATTAGAATCTGGGAAACTAGTCAAAATGTCTACCGTTCAGGGACATAGGCATTGGTTTTCTTCTTTTGTTTCCCTCAAATTCACTTTCATCTTCCATTATAAAACTTTCATGGGAATGCTAGTGAATGACTTAAGAAACAACATTCTCCAGCTATAAACAAATACACACAATGTGAATGCAAATTTCTAACCTTCTGCTGAGTCTTGGGGGACCATTGCCCCCAGGCCGTTCTGGCCTGCTGGATTGGAGCCTGCTGTGTTGAAATTTGCTTTGAAGTCTGACAAAAGCCCTCAAAAATCTCTTCCAGGGCCCACTACCTGAGTCTCAGACTTAGTCATTGATTCGCTTGGGACAATCTAAAGTGTATATGAACATTATTAAATACACATTCCTTTGTTGTGATTATTACTGTAATTTTAAATGGAGAGATGTTAACCTTGGGGAACTTAGGGTTGGATATTCTATGATTCTTTTGAAGAACTGAGATTGGATTTAAAAGAAGCTAGATCTAAAACGGACACTCGTAAGAGTACATGTAATTTTGACCTTGATTTATTTTGCAACCTAAGGCTAGTGACAAAACCTCTGAATCTCTGTGAGGAAGCTATAAAATTTTGATGAGATGCTATTTTCGAGAAAATCTGAAAAATTAACCCTTACCTAATTTTTGCTTTTATCTTTCCTAGGTATTCAACAATTAACAACAAAGGTCCAGCCTTTATACCTACTCCCTTTCACACATACACACAGACACAAATATGCACACATACACACTTAAAAGGTCAGTCTTTTATTGATTCCAAAACACAACAGACATGTATCAAGAATCTCCACACCATGATTTAGAAGGAATGGACTTCAACCAGATACACAGACTCAGTAGGCCAGTGTAAATTGCTAAGGTTTTCATAAAGCTCCTAAAGAGATTCAAGGCATGGTAATGAGGGACCTTGTTAAGGAAAACCGAGTCTACAAGGGGTGTGGTTTCAAAGGCAAGAACTTCCCAGCCTCACGTCTCCATACGCCTCCCCATCTGGAAACCTAGAGTTATATGTGTGTGTGTGTATGTATATACATACACACACACACATATATATATATACCTGCATTTTAGGTTCTGGGGTACATGTGAAGAACATGCAGGATTGTTGCATAGTTACATACATGTCAATGCGGTTTGCTGCCTTCATCCCCATCATCTATATCTGGCATTTCTCCCCATGTTATCCCTTCCCAACTCCCTACCCAGCACTGCCCTTCCCCAGTCACCACCCCCACCAACAGACTCCAGTGTGCGATGCTCCCCTCCCTGTGTCCATGTGTTCTCATTGTTCAACACCCACCTATGAGTGAAAACATGCATGTTTGATTTTCTAGAGTTCGTTGTCTAACTTTCCTGCCCATGGGCCAGGTAAAATTCCAGGTGTGCTCCTTTGTTTAAAAACCCCTGGGGAAAACCTCTGGGAGGAAGGGCTTCTATTGCGGGCAGAACAGCCAATACAGCACCAGAGTCAAAGATCAATCACTCTAGCAGAAGTTTGAAAGAACTCCTCTTATTGTTGGACAAGAACATGAATGGGGCAGGAATAACTTCAAAGTTAAAACCCCACTGCCCCTTACCTGTGCTGACTCCTTCTCTACATCCTCTCCCATGGCAAGTGGGAGCTATTTCTCCCTCTCTACCTGTGAGGAGGATATTCCTTTTGGATTCCTCTCCCACAGCAGTGTAGGAGCTGGTGCGCTCTCTCTCTCTCTCTCTCTCTCTCTCTCTCTCTCTCTCTCCCCCCCCCAATAAGCTTGATATTTACTTGAATAGTAAGCTCACCTCGAGCCACCAGGGCCCCTTCCACCATTCTTGGGGCAAAGAGAGGCCAGGAACCTCAGGCATACCAAATGGAGGAGCGAGCTGAGCCCTGTCCCAACCCATGACCCGGTTACACATTGAGATATTTGGAGTGATCACCCTGTGTTTCTCTTCGATACACATTTAAAAAATTTTATTGCTTCTTTCCTAAAATTAAAAAAAAATTTATTCCTTTCTCCTGTTTTTTGTGAACTGATTTTTCAGTGAACCATAAGAGAACAAAGAAGTTTTCCTTTGGTGTCTACAAAACTGAAAAGTATTTTATATGTTTTTAAATATATGCATACATATATACACATATACAGGTTTTTTGATGTGTACGTACAAATACACATTTTTAGCCTTCTATATTTTGATTTTTAAATAATTACTGCCTGTTGGTTAATAAGTTTTAGGTGTTTTTACACTTCAAAATATAAACTTAAGTGTGCTAAAGGTAAAAGCTGATAACCAAGGTATAATTTTCACTGGGCCTTGGGAGTAATAACTGTTGGCTTTTGTAGGAGCACAAAAACCTAATGGACAATGAAGGCTGGTGCAAGATCTCAGGCTTATTAATGAAGTTGTGACCCCTTTACACTCAGCTTTACCCAACCCGTATACCTTGCTCTCTCAAATACCAGGAGAGGCATAATGGTTTACAGTCCTGGACCTTAAGGATGCCTTTTTCTGTCTTCCATTACATCGTAACTCTCAGTTTTTGTTTGCCTTTGAAGACCCTTTAGACAAGAATTCTCAGCTCACCTGGACACTGTTACCCCAGGGCTTTTGAGATAGCCCCCACCTGTTCAGCCAGGCTCTTGCTCAGGACCTTAGTCATTTTTCACATCCAGGTACACTGGTTCTTCAATATATAGATTTTAACTGCTAACTCAGAAACCCAGTGTCAGCAGTCCACCCAGGACCTCCTAAACTTTCTAGCCACCTGCAGATAAAAGGTTCCCAAACCAAAAGCCCAACTTTATAGGCAAGAGATAAAATACCTATGGCTTGTCTTGTCTAAGGGCATTTGGGCCATTGATAAAGAATATCTCCAACCCATATCAGCCTTCCCCCATCCAAAGACCTTAAAACAGTTGCAGGGATTCTTAGGAATAACTGGTTTCTGCCGATTGTGGATTCCCAGATATGGTGAAATAGCGAAACCCTGTACACTCTGATTAAGGAAACCCAGAAAGCTAACACCAACCTAATAAAATGGGACCCTATAGCTGAGGCAGCCTTTCAGACCCTGAAGCAGGCACTACCCCAGGTTCCAGCCTTCCTAGAGAGAACGACTTCTCTCTATATGTTACAGAAAAGTCAGGAGTAGCACTGGGTGTTCTCACCCAAACATGGGGGGCCACACCACAACCAGTGGCATATCTAAGTAAGGAAATTGATGCAGTAGCAAAAGGCTGGCCACGCTGCTTGCGAGTCATAGCCACGGTGGCTATACTGGTCTCAGAACCTGTTAAAATAGACCAAGGGAAAGATCTAACTGTATGGATTTCAGATGATGCAGCTGGAATTCTGGCCTTTAAAAGAGGCTTATGGCTATCTGACAACCGATTACTCAAATATCAGGCCTTAAGGCTCGAAAGGCCTGTACTTCAGCTGCACACACGTGCAGCCCTCAGTCCAGCTGCTTTTATTCCTGAGGAAGGGGCAGACAAAGAATGTGACTGTCAGCAGGTTATAGCCCAGGACTATGCGGCTCCAGAGGATCTCTTAGAAACTCCTCTAGCCAATCCTGACCTGAACCTATACACTGACAGAAGTTCATTTACGGAAAATGGAGTTTGAAAGGCAGGATGTGCAGTAGTCAGTGATCCAACAGAGCTTGAAAGTAATTTCCTTCCTCCTGGAACTAGTGCCCAGCTGGCAGAACTAATAACCCTCACTTGAGCTCTAAAATTAGGAGAAGGAAAGAGAATAAACATATACACAGATTCCACATATGCTCACCTGGTTCTGCATTCTCATGCTGCCACATAGAAGCAAAGAGAGTTCCTAACCTCGGCAGGAACTCCCATTAAATATCATAAGGAAATTTTAGACTTATTACAAGCTGTGCAAGAACCCAAAGAGGTAGCAGTCCTACACTGCCGAGGTCACCAGGAAGGAGATGAGAAGGCAGCGGAGGGCAATCACATAGTTGAGCTACAGGCAAAAAGGGCAGCTAGACAAGAATTTATAGAAGGACCTTTAATATGGAAAACCCTCTCCAGGGAACCAGACCTCAATACTCAGAAGAGGTAGAGTGGCCAATCTCCCAGGGACACAATCTTCTTCCCTCAGGTGTCTAGCTACTGAGGAGGGAAGAGTACCCCTACCTGCTGCTAGTTGGTGGAAAGTACTTAAAACCCTGCATCAAACCTTCCATATGCGTATAAAGAATACACATCGGATGGCCAAATCTATGTTTACAGACAAAGGTCTCTTCAAGGCTGTCCAACGAATAGTCAAAGGATGTTAAATATGCCAGAAAAACCATCCTTTGGCACATCACAAAGCTCCTCCTGGGGAACAGCGAGCAGGTCATTACCCAGGTGAGGACTGGCAAATGGACTTCACCCATACGCCTAAGTCTCAGGGATACCCATATCTGTTAGTGTGCGTAGATACCTGCATAACTGGGTTCAGGCTTTCCCCTGTAGAACAGAAAAAACCCAAGAGGTAATAAAAGTCCTCATTAATGAAATGATCCATAGATTTGGACTCCCTCGCTATCATCAAAGTGATAACGGTCCTGCCTTCATAGCTGCGGTAACGCAAGGAATCTCCAGGGCGTTAGGAACACAGTATCATCTCCACTGTACATAGAGGTCTCCATCCTCAGGAAAAGTGGAAAAGATGAATGAAATCCTTAAAAGACACCTAAAGAAACTAGAACAGAAAACCCACCTCCTGTGGCCTTCTCTGTTATCAATAGCACTCTTAAGGGCTCAAAACTGTCTGAAAACAGGACTCAACCCCTATGCAATGCTTTATGGACAGCTCTTTCTTACTAATGATCTATTATTAGACAAGGAAACAGCAGATCTAATAAAAGATATAATCTCCTTGGCTAAGTAACAACAGGCTCTTAGGCCCTTACCTGAAGGACACCCTTGGGAAAACGGGAAAGAGTTCTTCCCTGGAGACCTGGTGCTTGTTAAGTCTCTCCCCTCAGACTCTCCCTCTCTAGGTCTATCTTGGGAAGGACCATTTTTGGTTATTCTGTCTACCCCAATGGCAGTTTAGGTGGTGGGAATTGACTCGTGGATTCATCACACTCAGCTGAAGCCTTGGGCACCTCCTGAAGAAAATCATAGGCCGTCCACTCCACAGCCTGAAGTTCCCGGAGATGACCCTTCGTACACCTGTGAGCCTTTAGAGGCTCTATGTTTGCTCTTCCGATGAAATCCCCAGGAAAGTAACTACTCATAAGTCTAATTTACAGCCTGGCATTAACAGGACTATCACTCTTAACTCTGCTATCTGTAACCAGACTCTCGAGCCCCAATTATTTCTTTCATAGTGGGGAGGGGGTGCGGAAAAATAGAACTTGGCACTGGCATTAAAAAAGTTACTACCCCTACTCAGTCACTATAAGCTATCTCAGGAGTTAAATAACACCATGAAAAAGGTTGCTGGTTCCCTCTGCAAAGGCAGCTCACTGTAGAAACAGCTTAACTCTTTAGCTGCCATAGCTCTTCAAAGTAGAAGGGCCCTAAATCTGCTGACAGCAGAGAGACAAGGAATCTGTCTCTTTCTAGAAAAAGAATGTTGCTACTTTATAAACCAATTGAGTGTTGTCTTAAACAAAGTTTAAATACTCAGGGGCCAAATCACAGTGCCAAAGACCTTCAAGAAACAGAATCATTGGGCTTGTTTAACAACTGGCTGTCCTGGCTTTACCCTCTCCTAGGCCTGTTTATAACCATTCTATTATTGCTGGCCTCTGGGCTTCTCATATTTAACCTTCTTGTCAGATTTGTTTCTTCTGGAATTAAAGCCATAAGCCCACAAAATATCTTGCAAAAGGGACCTGGATGTTCTTGGTTTATGAGTTCTATCGTGGACCTCTGTATCAACCTGCACCCCTGAAAGACTCCCCTCTGGAGGAAACTTCAACTGCAGGGCCCCTTCTACACCCCAATTCAGCAGGAAGTAGCTAAAGAGTGATCGACGCCCGTGTCCCAACAGCAGTTGGACTTTCCTGTTCAGAGGGGGGACTGAGGGACCATGTTAAGGAAAACCAAGTCCACAATGTGTGTGGTTTCAAAGGCAAGAGCTTCCTAGCACCATGCCTCCATCCACCTCCTCATCCAGGAAACTACAGTTCTTTGTCTAACTTTCCCAGGCTCCAGCGAGGTAAAATTTCAGGTGTCCTCCTTTGTTTGAAAAAGGCCCCTGAAAAGCTCTGGGAGGAAGGGCTCTGTTCTGGCCCAGACAGCCAACTCAGCATCAGAGTCAAAGGTCAATCACTCCAGAGGAAGTTTGAAACAACTCCTCTCATTTGACAAGAGCATGAACGGGGCAGGAATAACTTCAAAGTTAAAACTCCACTGCGCCTTCCCTGCTCGGATTTCCTTCTCTGGAATCCGCTTCCACAACAACATGGGAGCTGTCTTTTCTTCTCTGTCATGCAGATATCCCTTCTTCAGATTCCCTTCTCATGGCAGAGTGGGAGCTTTCTCTCTTTCTCTCTCTCTCTCTCTGCCTAATAAATTGCTTTCTGCTAAACTCTTTGGGTCCGATATTTACTTGAATGTTAAGTTCACCATGCTGCCAGGGCCCTCTTCCCCATTCCTGGGGCAAGGGAGCCCAAGTACCTCAGACTCATCAGACAAGAAGCAGACGGGGAGGGAGCTGAGTGCACCCCCCTTCCAACCAGGGAATTGGGAACGTCTTTGGGACACCTCTCTGCTCTCCCCTGCATCCCACAACCTGGTTACACTACCTTACAATATTTTAAGTAAAAAATTTGAGATCCCAGGAGTGGGAAGGTCATTGTCACCTTCCCATAATCTTTCCCTGAAGCAGATCATAAGACTTTCCTCTGGAAAGTGGCCTCCCTCCACCTGGAGGAAGTGAGCATTCTTATCTGTGAAGACACAGGGACACAGAGAAGAATCTTCACAAGAAACAGGCCTTGCTAAGCTGCCCTCAGTTTACTACCATTAAATCATATTTTGTTTCCAGTCAGACTTCTCCATGACTATCCACCTTTTCATCAGACTTAGCCAAAAAAAACATAGGTTTTCCCATTTTTTCATAACTTAATTTCCTAATGACAACAGCATCTATAGAGTAAATGATTACAAAGCTGTTATTATAATTTTAATATAGTTATTTTAACAGCTTCTTGTCAGAAACCTAATAATTGTAGTGACATGAAATCCTTTTGGGTGATTGACGGTTCTTCCCTCTTTGATTCATTGTATTGTTAATAGTTAGTAATGATTTTTCCTGCAAGCTGGAAAAAAAGAACTAAAATCTCAAACTCAACGTAAATATCCAAGGAATATTTATATTTTCCTATAAGTAGAAATCCTAAAAATCATTTTTAGGTTGTACAATTCAGAAGATCAAGAAAATTTCATGAGGAAGGCAGTTTCAATTATTAGCTCTGCTGAACTGAACATATTCACTCCCCTGTGGTCAAGAAATGGCTGCTCCATTTTATAACACGTTCGTTCTGTTTCTCTGTACATTGCTGTGTTGGGATGTGATTCCCCACACAGCAACGTACAGAGAAAGAGGAGAAATGTGTTATAGGCCTATGTGTATACCCACTCCTGGTGAGGGTGATATGGTTTGGCTATGCATCCCCAACCAAATCTCGTGTTGAATTTTGATTCTGAGCGTTGGGTGGGACCTGGTAGAAGGTGATTGGATTATGGGGGCAGATTTCCCCTTGCTGTTGTCATGGAGTTCTCACGAGATCTGCTTGTTTAAAAGTGTGTAGCACTTCCCCTTTTCTTTCTTTCCTTCCTTCCTTCCTATTCTTTCCTTTTTCTTTCTCTGTTTCTCTCTCTCTCTCTCTCTCTCTTTCTTTCCCTTTTTTTAAGATGGAGCCTTAGTCTGTCACCAGGCTAGAGTGCAGTGGTGCAATCTTGGCTCACTGCAACCTCTGCCTCCTGGGTTCAAGTGAGTCCCCTGCCTCAACCTCCTGAGTAGATGGGACTACCAGCACACATCACCGCACCCAGCTAATTTTTTGTATTTTAGTAGAAACGGGGTTTCACCATACTGGCAAGGATGGTCTCAGTCTCCTGACCTCGTGATCTGCCTGCCTTGGCCTCCCAAACTGCTGGGATTACAGGTGTGAGCCACCGCACCCAACCCACCTTTGCTTTCTTACTCCTGCCCTAGCCACGTAGGAGATGCCAGCTTCCTCTACACCTTCTGCCATGATTGTAAGTTTTCTGAGGCCTTCCCAGCCATGCTTCCTATGCCTACTATGCAACAGTGAGCTATTTAAACCTCTTTTCTATGTAAATTACCCAGTTTCAGGTAGTTCTTTATAGCAGTGTGAGGACGGACTAATGCAGAAGGAAATGGGACAATCATGACTAGTTTATTCTAATAATGTTTCACTGACTGCCTATGGCTGGGGCTGCTGCCTCACCCTCTACTTCACTGTAGCACCTAGCTCTGCTGAAGAGGCAGGGTGTCTGCTGGAAAAGAGGAAAATTTGTAAATAGCTGGTGTCTGCTACATCCAACAACAGTAGTGTGCTTGCTTGATGTTCAGCACCCTACATGGGAACACACCCACCCTTCCCACCACGCCACTCCCAAAAAGCTCATCTTGCAAACTATGAAGTTTCGCTTTCTGAAGATATGCTCTGATACAGATTCTATGAGGTATTGTGCCAAGGATACAAAAGGATTATGTAACATTCATTTATTCATTAAACCATCATGTATTATACAATTGTTGTAATAATGCTGAGGTCCTTGGCTTCAGGTAGTTTATGAACTAATGTGGAGAACAGACATAGGAATTGTCTTAGTCTGTTCTTACAGCAATAACAAAATGCCATAAATGTGGTTCCTTATAAATAGCGGAAATTTTTTCTCACACTTCTGGAGGCTGAAAAGTCCAAGATCAAGGCACCAGTAGATTCAATGTCCGGTGAAGGCCTGCTTTGTGGTTCAGAGATAAAGCCTTCTAGCTGTGTCCTCCATGGCAGAAGGCACAAACTTCCTTGAGCCTACAGTATAAAGGCACTAATCCCATTTGTGAGGGCTCCAGCCTCATGACCTAATCCCCTCCCCAAAGGCCCTCCTCCTAATGCGGTTACCTTGGGTATTAGGATTTCAGTGTATGAATTTGGCAGGGAAACACATATTCAGACCATAGCAGAAACAAATAATGATTTGTTTTTACCAATTATTATTAATAACATAACCATAAATTTTTATGAAATAAGAATAACCAGTGTTTATATAGTGTTTTCATTCTTTTATTTTACATAAAATAATGCATTTAATATTTTCAACAACACTTAGATAGATACTATTATTATTTCCATGTTACAGAGTAAAAAGCTGAAGATCATGAGGGAAGGTATTCCCTTTCCAGGTCCAGGAAGGGGCGTAGTTTTAAGGACAAAAATTTCCCAGTGCCATGCTCCCCTCCCATCTCTCTCCATCTGGGAGATTTAACAGTTTATGTTCAAATTTCGCGGGCACAGGAAGAAACTAAGAGTCAGTCACCCCAGCGAAAGTTTAAAGGAACTCCTTTCATTGGCCAGAGGACCTTGGGAGGGTGGGAATGTCTCCCAGGATAAATTCCCCTGCTCCTTCACCCACACCATATTTCCAGCTCTCTGGAATCTCCTCCACATGGTGGGAGCTCACTTTCCCCTGTGGGATTTCCACTCTGGAATCCCCTTCCACACTGTTGGTGGAAGTCTTTCTCCTTCTCCTTTTATTCTCTTTTCTCTACCTAAATAAAATCACCTTTCTGCAACACTTCTTGGGTCCAATATTTACTTTTACAGCGTGCAGCACACCTGCAGTGGTCCCATCACTTGTTCATTAAGAGATTGAAGACCAAGAACCCATAGCATTCTCCCAGGGGAGCTATGCCTCACCAGCACCCGAGAAAAAAACCCGGTTATAATCAGAGACATAATCACTTGGCCAAAGAAGCATAATAACTTGCCCAAGTTACATCATTTGTAAATAAAAGAGCTAAATCTGAATGTAGGTGGTTTGATTGCAAAGTCCACCATTATTAGCTACTACGGTGTAATCTTTCTCTGCGTATAACAAAGCTTTTGTGTCAGTCAAGATGGTGGCATAAAACACAGGGGATTGAGGAGCCTTAGCACATGAAGTTCAATAAAGAGGCAATGTTCAGTTCATGGAGGTCCTAGTCTGCCTTCCTGAGAATGCAGAAATATTATTCTTCACTCAAAAATCTACTTTTACAGGAAATGATACTTCGAAACCTGAGGTCAAATATATCCAGTCACATCATAGGTCATCAGCCTTAAGGAGTCAGGCAGCTATTTGAGCTCCTCGAGAGGTGTGGACTTGGTGACATAGTGAGAGAAGGCACAGAGCCAGGGGCAATGCCCATGAAAGGCATCCCTTCTGGGTCACCACTAAATTGTAACTGTAATAGGTCTGTTTTCCAATGCATGTGGCAAATCAATTTGCAGAGACACCAGGTTACGGCAGAAAAAGATATTTACTTGTAGGGCTACTGAATGAGGAGATCAGAGAAAACCTCAAATCTGTCTCCCTTAGGAATTTGGGGCAAGTGTTTTTAAGGATTTTGGAGTGGACCAAAATGTGGAGATTGTTGATTGGTCAGCGAGTGCAGGGTAAAGTCATGGGACAAGGAGATGAAGAAATGATTCTCATGCTGATTTGGTTATCTGGGGGCATCACTGGAATCCAGGTCTTAAAACATCTTAAGCCATTCTTAAATGAAAGCCTTATGATTCTAATGTCAGAGATCCTATCTAGAAGAATAACAGAAGTGCTAATTAATTATTAAACAGAAATTCTAACCTGTTCTAACATCAGAAATCCTATCTATAGAAACAACAATGGGGATGCAAATGGTTAGCATCTAGTGCCACCTGACTTTCGGTAATAAGAAAGTGGGCCAAAGTATAGCCGGATTAGTGCTTAAATATAACTCTATGTCTGTCCGGAGTTCTCGTTAACCCTATGAGAGGCCACTGCTCTCACCTGGATCTTGACACGTCCACAGACTGCTAGGATGATGAACCCAGGTCTTTTTCATGTCGGGACTCATAGTCTCTCTTCCTTCTGCTCTTGCATCCTGCAGAGTCTTCCTACTCTAAGAGAAGAGCCCCATTCTTCTTCTTGCTTTTCTAAGACACTCTGGTTATATTTTTGAATCCATTTTATAATTTTATTTCCATAAAAAATTGTTAGAAATTTCCTAAATTACTCAGCATTTTAAAAACAAATCCAGAAAGATTTGCAGATCCCTGCCAGGTGCTTTCCCTGAAGAGGTGGAGTACAGAGCAGTTCTCCCCACTTAATCCAGGAGAAGATTGGGAAAATAGAAGGAAAACAACATAAAGCAAAGCTACAGAACTTTTTTCTTACAGCACTGGGGAGTGATCAAAAAGTTTTAAGCTGATGACCAATATGATTACATTGGGGTTTGACAGAAAAATGTAAGAACAGCATGGAAAAGATGTTCTTAGAAGCAGGGAGATCACCAGTAAGGAAGCCATTAGAATAATCCAGAACAGAGGTAACTTATAGAATGTTAATAATGATTGAGAGTAAGGAGTGGTCAAGAGAGAGATTAAAGGAGCATGAAACTAACTTTCACAGGGCTTACAATTTATTTCAGGAGACTATAAGCATGATAGCTAGATTTACTGAGCTCTTATTACATGCCAGTTTCTCTTGATAAGTGCTTTACATGCAATAACTTTTTAAAATCTCATTATTAATTTTCATATTGATTATAAGTTAGAATAGAAATATCTTGCATATATTGGGTTAAACAAACTATACTATCAAAATTAGTTTATCTGTTCCAAAGTATTTTAATGTGGCTATTACAGTTTTAAAATTATGTATATGACACATGTTTGTGGTTTTCACTTCTTTTCTATTGAATAGTACTGATATAGAATACATAGTTGGTCCTATATTTTCTTTGGTTCATTCCCTTGACTACAAGAAAGCGTTTTAATCTTTGGGAAACAAAATTTAAAAATCTTGTCCTCAACTCTTCCTCTCTCATCAAGCAGCTGCTTGATTTTTAGACAACATATTTGCCATCTCTTAAATAAAGCAGATAAGAACATTTTACTTTCATTGAGAGCCTTCTATGTGTGAGCATTGGGGTTAGACACTTCATATGTCTTACTAATTCTCATGACAACTGGATCATTTCTGTTAGTCACCCCAACCCACATATGAGGAAACTGAGGCTCTAAAAAGTAATTATTTTAAACAGGATCTCACAGAAATAGGTGTATATGAGGTAATATTGCAAAAGTTCCTGAAGGGATATATGATTCCAAACCCCATCCGAAATTTTTCAGATTCATGATGCTACTCTTTGGCGCAAACATCCTACATTTCCTATTTTAATTTATTGTCACTTATTCAATTTTCTACATGAAGATTTTTTTCTTCTATCTTTATTATTTCAATGCTGTAAATTTTTAGATGTCATATCACTTAAGCTGCCACACTTTTGTTAGAGTTAACCACACCCTTAAATTTTTCTCCTTCTATGACTTCAGAAACATTTCTACCACTTGTAAGGACAGTTATTGATTTGCCTCCTATGTAACATACACTCTTGTCTTTTATTAAGACATTGGCTACACTACATTATAAGTTATTTATCTGTACTCCTTATTTGGACCTGCTTATGAGTATGCATTGTGTTTTAATCATATTAATATCCTAAGAATCTACTGTAGTATCTGAAAACACAGCAAGCATTTGATAAATGGTAGTCGAATTGGAATGAAAGTATGTTCATATTCAATTGATAGTATCTATGGCTTCTTAAATACGAAGGAAAAAAGATTAGTCAAAAATAGTCCACAGTTTTAAAACTGCATTATTAGAATGGAATAGTATTTTACAAACAGAGAAGTTGACAGGGATGCTTTAATCGAGAGACAATAATATTTTATATTGAATGCATAGCATCTGCAGTAATAATGAGACATACAAATGAGCATACAAGTCTGCTACAGTCTGGATTCAGAAGTTCTGTTGTCAAATATGTTTGGATGGACGTCAAGGTATAAGAAGCCACAAATAATAGGTGAAATGTCAATGTGTCTGTGATGGGCTTGCATTTAAAAAAAAAAAAAAAACATTACTGGTTTTATTTCATACAATGTCCACAGAAATTCTATCATATTGGTGTTACTATCCTTATTTTACAAATGAGGATAACTTAATGTAAGTTTCCAAGGTTACACAACTGTAAGTGTCAGAGCCAGCATTTAAATACAGTCATGTTCCCTGAAGTGTCCCAATTCACTACAGAGCATAAGAACTGAAAAACCAGGACTCGATCAAACCATTCTTGCAGCCACATTTTTTTGACCACTTTTGTTCATTAGAAGAATTGAAGGATAGAAACATTTTTGTATGGCTCCCCATTCCTATCTACTGCTAACCACACTTGTTGGGAGGAGCCTTTTTATCATTTTGCTGAATATCATCTTTTCAGAGGATTAGCAACTTGCTTTTCATTATTTATTTAAAAAACATCAATTAAAATGTTTTCTATATCAGTATTTTCCTCATTGTTTTCAATGAATGCCTAATATTTTCTAATAAATGTAAAAATGTGTGTAGCTTCCGTAACTGATGGTTTCCAACTTCATGCTATTATAATACTATGATAATCATTAATGTACATATACATTTGCACACTTACGTGTCTGTGAGAAAAAGTCTTAGAAGTTGTATTTCCAGGCCAACTGGATGTGAACTTTAAATTATTTAAATTATGGCAGATACTACCAATTTGCCTTCTTTTAAAATCTGTGTCAATGTATAATCCCACCAACAGTGGATGACAATTTCTGTAGGCACAGTTTTAAAGATCCCGTCTTATTCTTTTAAAATCATCTTGAGGGTTATTTTATGCAGAACCCCTCCCTGGTAAAGCTTTTTTGAGGAGATCCCTATATAAACATTTTGAGTCACTGAAAATCAACACGTCATTCCTATTCTGACAGCCCAATCTCATGCTATCTTGGCAAAAAATATTTTGCAGACCAATAGAAATACTCTGCTTACTGGGCAACGTTTTTGGAGCAGGACCCAACTATAGGGTCTTGACTAATTCCCATAGGCTCAATCTGGAGCCCTAGGAGCATCTGATCACCATGACAAGCAAAGGGTCAAAGAGCACTTCAAGAAGGAGAAGCAGGGACCAGAGCCCAAAGGGTCCCTGTTCCAGATGAGAGCACCTTATCCAAAAGGCACTATGACTCACAGCCAGCCTAGTCCTTAGAAGGAAACTTACAAAATTTTAAGAAAGACTCCAAAATGTGAGATCTCCTGTGAAGTAGAGTGGGTCAGTGACCCCCTATACCAGTATTTGCCAGGATAAAAGTGTGTTATTGACTATGGCAATTAGCAGTGAAGTCATGGGAATGAATTCAATCTTTGGGGAAAAAAGTGAAAATAAGTGCTCTAAGGCAATTCTGCCTCAGCCTCCAGAGCAGCTGGGACTACAGGCATGCACCACCACATCTAGCTAATTTTTGTATTTTTAGTAGAGATGGGATTTCACCATGTTGGCCAGGATGGTCTCAATCTCTTGACCTCATGATCTGCCCACCTGAGCTTCCCAAAGTCACTAGTCTTACTATTTATTACAAAAGTGACAAGAAATGTTGATCTAGCAGGGAAAATAGAAAAAAATGCCATGGAAGTTTGAGTTGCTAGAAGTAAAAATGTTCTTATCATCTGTTATATTATACTTTATTAATAGTTGTCTGTTTACCTTTGGATAATGTCAAAAGTTATGAAATTCATTTCATTTAAACTGACTTTCTCTCACTCAGACTCCCATGACTAAGGTCGAAGGCTCTGACAGGTGGAACACAGCATAGGTCTAGGTCCTCTCCAGGAAGTCTGACTTCTTTACCTATTATCTTATTCAGTTTGAGATTATATATTGATGTAGAGATTACATATTGATAATAATGGCATGATAATGGCTTAGTCAGCTCTGACTGCCATAACAAAATATCGTGGACTGAATGACTTAAGCAATAGGAGTATATTCTCACAGTTCCAGAGACTGAAAGTCCAAGATCAAAGTGTCATCAGGGTCAGTTTCTGCTTAAAGACTTCTACTCAGGTGCAGGTGGCCACCTTCTCATTATGTCCTCATATGATCTTTTCTCTCTCTTTTTCTCTTCTTACTACTGATCTCATCATAAGGGCCCTAACCTCATGATCTCAGCTAACTCTAATTACCTCCCAACGACTTCATCTCCAAATGCTAGCACATCGGGGCTTAGGGCTTCAACATATAAATTTTTGAGGGACACAAACCTTCTGTCTACAGCAAATGGATAATGTTATGTGTTGACTTTGCTGGACCATGGTGCCCCAGTATTTGTCAAATATTATTCTGGATGTTTCTGTGAAAGTCTTTTTCAGATGATAGCAACATTTAAATCATTGGCCTTAGAGTTCAGTAGATTACCCTCCATAATGTGGGTGGGCCTCATCCAATCAGTTGAAGGCTTAAGAGAGCAAAGGCTGATCTTCTCCAAGCAAAAAAGAACTCTGCCAGCAGGCTGAGTTTGGACTCCAACTGCATTTCTTTCAAGGGCCTCTATCCTGGGCTACCCTGCAGATTTTGACTTGCCAAGTTTCACAATCGTGTAATCCAATTTTTAAAAATCTGCCTCTCATGCACATGCATATGAAAATACTGTCGATTCTGTTTATCTGGGGAATACTGACTAATAAAAATAGCTAATATTTGTTAAGCATTTGTCATCTAACAATTACTTTTCTAATTATCTTACAAGTACTACCTCATTTAATTCTTATAGCAACCAAGAGGTGGTTAGAGAGTGGTTAATGCCAGCTCCACTTTACAGAAGAGGAAAAGGGGGCATTCCCAGATTAATTGGCCAAAATTGCACTGACTGTGGCAAATTTTATGTGTAAACTAAGGCAATCTGGTATTAAAGTCCATAGACATAATCACTGTTTCATCACTTGCCAAAATACAGGGTACCAGAGGAGACATATTATCAAATCTTTCTAAAATGGACACTGGTCAAGTAGAGCAATTTTCATATTGCAATTAGAAAATGTTAATTTGGGAAAATATTTATGATGTTAAGTAAGTAACAGGAAAATGAGATTTTGTACTCAGAATGCAATCAGCCTCATTCAAGACTTGAAAGTTCAGAGCCTGAATTGAGTTGATTGCAAGCAAGACTCACAGCACAACACTCATAAAACAATCAAATCACTCCATTTCTCATAGATGTTTTCTTGTTTAACTGAACTGTAAGTGACATCTTCAGGGCAGATGACATTTCAAATTATTATTTTTTCCCTTGCTTATGCCTCCTTGAATCGTGTTGTAGGTCAGCATATGGGTCTCTATAACACTGAAAGAGTAAGTGACCTTATTTTAAGCTTTGACCTTGCCTGCAATGTCTTCTCTGTTGATTTGTTAGCTGTGAGTGTGGTGTATTGTTTCAGTATACCAAGGTCTTTGAAGCTCCACTTTTTTGCTACTACCTCCCTCCCTAATGATTTCAAGCTGTTCAAAGAACTGCTTTGAAACCCAGGCAGAAGCCAAATGTTTTCTAGTGAAGCTGATTTAAAACAAGTCTAAAATAATTCTTACATTTAGGGGACTAAGGGTGCTAGAAATAAATGAACAGAGCATACTCCTTCAAAATCTCCTCCCTGTTTGATAACTCCGAAATAGGTTTGCTTTTCATTATATGTAGGAAGAAAACAACACAGACTTCTGATATTTATAACAAAGCAATAGATGTAATACATGCTTTACCAGGATTTAAAAGCAGAGCAAATGAAATTTTATAATATGCAAACTGTTTCAGGGCAAATATGATGCCAGCAAAGAGATGAAATCATTTTTATTTGTATTGATTTTTTTCTTCTAATGTAGGGAAGCCTAGAAGGCAATATATTTGTTTCTTTAAAAGATGCAATAAAATCAGAATTTAATTTGTGTAGACAGTCTTAAACATATTGGGGCAATAGGGAGATCACTGTCATATTATTTTTATTTAATACTTACTAACTAACAACTATGTCTAATAAATGCCTTCAAAGCAGATTTCCAGTGCCTAGATTTTGTTATTAGAACCCATCAATTAGGGTCATATGTTACAAGAAGATGACTTTTCTATCAGTTCTATAATCTAGACACTATTTCTTATGTAGGTATCTGTAGCAGTACATAAATAACATTATGCCCTACCCATAGTGGGTGTTCAATAAATATTCCCCAAATGCATGACATTAGATAAAATCAAGAACATACTTTCTTTTAAAGCCATAGACTAGAAGTTTCTCACACTAGAAATATGTAACATTGGAAGCATAAAAAAAATTTAAAAAACATTTTTAAAATAACAATGTTCATCATTAATCTCTAAATGAAGTATCTAAGATTAGTCAGAATTACTTTCCCTTAGGATCACCAATTAATTGTAGGAAGGAGCAGGATAGAATTATAATTGGTTGATTGCATTGGAGAAAAGTTTACTCATGAGAGGGAGAAGTAAAAGAAGTTTAAGGAAGACATGAGAAAGAAGAATGCATGAATTAATGGAGATATACATGTAGCAAACAATGGTAGCATATAGAGGGTGTATTAGTTTCATATTGCTGCTGTAACAAATTATAGTAACTTAGTGCTTAAAACAAAATAGAATTTATTATCTCACAGTTTTGTAGATCCGAAGTCTGAAGTTGGTATATCCGAGCTGAAAGCAGCAAGGCAGCATTTTTTCCAGAGGCTGTTCTTTGCCTTTTTCAGCTTTGGAGGCTGTCCCCATTTTTGGCACATGACCCCCTTTCATCTGCAAATCCGTCAATTGCTTGGAGTTTGCAACATAAATAAAAGATAAATAATACTTTTTAATTGGTAGAACTCTCACAGGTTATCTGATAGTAGCACTGAAGTTATGTTTCTAAAGAAAAGGGGGATTTGGGCACCCAGTTCTGTTTCATCTGTTTATCTTCTGTCTCTTCTCGGTAGAATGTAACCTTCATGAAAGGTCTGGCACATAATATGTATGCAATACATAGTTCTGGAATGATGACTTGATGAGAATAAAGCCTTTTCTTTTGGACTATAGATAGGTAGAATGTAACTAGATGTCTCCAGGTAACCAGATTCTCCAACATACTATGAGTGCTTACCTGAAGTCAGAAAGGTAGAAACCAACTGTCTTAGTCCATTTGGAGTGCTATAACAAAATACCATACATTAGGTAACTTGCAAACATCAGAAGTTTGTTTCTCACTATTCTGGGCCTGGAAAGCCTAAGACCAATGCAGGTTCCACATCTGGTAAAAGTCTAATTTTTGGCTCATAGATGACACCTTCTTGCTGTGTCCTGATATGATGGGAAGGGTGAAGGATTTTTCTCAAGCCCCGTTCCAGGCCTGTTTGTAAGGGCACTAATCTCATTCATAAGGTCTCTGTCCCCATGACCTAATCATTTCCCAAATACCTTACCTACTAATTCGGTCACCTTGGGAGTTAGGATTTCAACATGTGAGTTTGCAGGGGACACAGTCAGACCATAGCACCATTGTTTTGTTCAAGAGAAGCTGAACAAAAAGATGTGTCAAGAAAAAGAAAATCTTGTTTTGGTCTCCACATGCTATGACTTGAAATTTTGTTTCCTCCCAAATAATATATGTTGAAACCTAACCCTTCAAAGTGATAATATTAAGAGGAGAGGATTGGGGAGGTGATTGGGTCACAAAGTGGATTAGTGTTATTATAAAAGAGGCCTGAGACAGCTCATTCACCCTTTCTGCCATTATAAGGACACAGAGAAGTTACCATCTATGAGGAAGGAGCCCTCAGCAGACACCTAATCTTCTGAAAGCTTAAACCTAGACTTCCTAGCCTCCAGACCTGTGAGAAATAAATTCCTATTGTTTATAAATTACCCAGTTTAAAATATTTTGTTATGGCAGCTTGAATGGCCTAAGACTCTGGCTCTAAGCTTCTCTGAAATCAACCAGATTTTAGAGCTCTCAACTACCAAATTCAGTGTACCAGTAAGTTATATTTTGTGCCTTTATTTGTTGAGTTTTTGTCTTTTATAACAGAAAGAGTCTTGGTAACACATCCATCATTGCCCTATCACGTCTCTTTCCTCTTCCTGAAATTAGCTCTGGTTTTCTGTTTCACTATGTTAAGAATACATAGACACTTGTCAGTTAGAAATAAACCTAGTTTGCCGGGCACGGTGGCTCAAGCCTGTAATCCCAGCACTGTGGGAGGCCGAGGCGGGTGGATCACAAGGTCAAGAGATCGAGACCATCCTGGTCAACATGGTGAAACCCCGTCTCTA
>NW_016107322.1:10217250-10220117 GCF_001604975.1 Cebus imitator
AAAAGAAAGAAATAAACCTAGTTTTTTCCTCCTTGTGTGATGTATTGAAAATTTTAATAAATATTAAATATGAGAAAAAGAAAAGGGGAAGCCTATGCCCTCTTATTTTATCCTTACAAGCTTTGTCGAATGCCCTGAACATGTAGGAATGTGCTAATTTGCATGGCTGCTACTGCAGCATATAATGGTGATTTAAAATGAGACAGGGAAAACCTGGATGAGATCCAGGTTCGAATTTCAGAAGAGAGACTGCTTGAAATTAAATCCCCAAGCCTAAGTGTCTCTTAGATTTTAATTATGCTTCTTGGTGAAAAGCACCTGAAGGTTTTCAGACCTCAATCAGTCATATGCTAGTCATGTCCATGCAAAAAAAGAAAAAAAAAATCAAATTGAATGTTATTCTTGATACTAAACTTTATATTTTCTAAATATTATATTCTTGAAAATATAATAAACTTTATATTTTATAAATCCCCCTGTAAATACGTCAGCACTTCAGCTTCTACTGAAGTGTTTTTTCATCACCCCCAAGCACCAAGGTCAATAAAACATTTGGAAGAAAGGAATATGCCGTACACACCCAGAGATATACTGTATGCATCTGAGCAACAGACTCGTAGTGCACCATTTTATCGAACTCTTATTTCATTTCAAAAGCTGAGAGGAAAAGAGAACCACCGCAGATCTATCAAGTATGCAGGCTTTAATATTTACTTTAGCCATAAACAGCAAGTGACATGATGAGGGCTTACTATACAGTAGAAACTCAGGTTGTCAGTACCAGAAAATGAAATTTTTATTTATGGAAGTTGTAAGCTCTAGAAATGCTATGTATTATTTTTCTGTTCTTGCTGATTTATAGATTAAATGAATTAGTAGTCACTAAGTTGCAGCTTCATTTTTTTTTCTCCTTAGAAACCAAGATTTTAAAGATGTTTAGGTAAAAAGTTTTTCAAAAGACAGGACATAAACTGAACAAGTGCCTAAAATTTTTTAGAAAAAATAACAGAATAATGAAGATTATAGACTTACCGAGAGGTGTTGCTATTATGCATTGGTTTCCAGAAGATGGATAACATTAAACAGTCCTTTTTCATGCATAATATGTGACATAAATGCATTTTCTTTGTAGAAATAGAAGATTGGCATCCATGTCATGAGTCTCTGGAATTGAAAACAATATTCCTGGGTTACAATGCCTATATTATCCCCATTTTTAACCAGACAATTTTAGCTTTAATTTAGTATCCACCTTCTTTAAATGAGAGAATAGAAGACAAAGCCATAAACATACTCCAGTTTTTTTACTTTGAAGTTCTTTTTATTGAACCATTCTGGCTTCGTATCTTATTTGTACAAAATAAACACCCAAAGCCATTTTAACTAATAAACGTAGTTGAGAAACACTAGAAGAAATTATGTTCAGACTTATTCAAGTTATAAATTTTAGTATATTTGTGGGTTTCCTTATCTAATGTTTCTTGGCAATGCCATTTGAAGATGATGTATTTTTTTCTTTCACTTAATTTCTTAATGAGCGAGCAGGGTAGGGAGATTCTCCTATATGCTAGGAACTGCTAAAAGAATTGGAGATCCAGTGCTGAGTAAGTGAAAGAGATTTTTTTTTCTTCACAAAGTACATGGGCTAGAGGAGGTAATAATAAATAAGTAAGCAAATAAACAATATGGTCACCAATTATATTAAGTATCATGAAACAAATGACCTGGGAGAGCAAGTAAGTAGTTAAGGAATCGACAACGCTAAATGAGATGGAACTGTAAGAGAAATTCTCACTGGATAGGTGACATTAAAGCTCATTCATGAAGAATGAAAAGGTGCCAAACATACTGGGAAGAGGAGGAAAATGGTTGACGTAGAGGAAACAGCAAATGCAAAGGCTTTTGTGTGGGCCAAAGCTTGGCAAATTTAAAGAGCTAAAAGGCTAATTTGAATGAGTGTAATACATAAAGAAGATGTGATGAGAGGAAATCACAGAGATAAGCTTCAGCCAGATATCTGCGTTATAGTCATAATAATGTGTTTCAATCTTTTTCGAAGAATGGAAAAAGTAAAATCAGTCCAGAAAACAAAGTTATAAATAAAAATAAAAGGATATTAAGCAGAAGAACAATGCCTGGCTATTTTTTTATTTATTATTTTTAAAATATAGAGATGGGAGTTTACTATGTTGCCTAGGCTGGTCTTGAACTCATAGCCTCCAACAATCCTCCCACCTTGGTGTCCTGAAGTGCTAGGATTGTAGTTGTGAGCCACTGTGCTCAGCCTCTCTTTTACTATTTAAAAGTAATTCTAGAGATCTGTTTCACAATAATGTGAATATATTACTACTGAGCTATACATTTAAAATAATTAAGATGGTGAGAATATGTACATAATATTTTTCTTGTTTAGAAGTTCTGCCTAAATACAGAAAGTATTACACCTTTAAAAAAAAACCACTCTGTTGTTTACAGAATAGACTCGGGGAGAATGAGTGGAAGTAGGGAGAGATATCATTGCAGAGATCCAGAAAAGAAATGACAGTGACCTGGATTAGAGTGGTGACATAGACGGAAGTGAATGAAACTATTTTGGAAAGAAAAAAAAAAGTAACCATTAAAGATATCTGATGAATGGAGTGATAAGGAAAAGGGAGGAATCTATGTTAACAACTATTCAAAATATCGTTGTCACAAAGGATAAAATGTGGTGAGATGGTGAGGTTACTCTCATAGATCCAATAAGTGTAAAGAGATATGGGCCGGGCGCAGTGGCTCAAGCCTGTAATCCCAGCACTTTGGGAGGCCGAGGCGGGTGGATCACGAGGTCAAGAGATCGAGACCATCCTGGTCAACATGGTGAAACC
>NW_016107322.1:10220352-10279376 GCF_001604975.1 Cebus imitator
ATATGACCACAAGAGGCACCTTGAATTGCACACTAGATCAAACGCAAAAAGAATAGGATTCCCAGCAATGGCAAGATGTTGTCAAATCTCTCACAAAAAGCTTATAAAACTTGATTTGGTTTTTAAAACAACCATTTCAGGACTCTGAAAATCAGCCATAAAAAAACAATTAATTGAGATCTATTTATTCATGAAAAATTGCTAAACTTTTGGAAAGAACAGTGGGAATCTGTGGCTTCTTGCCTGGTGCTGCTGCCATCCTCCCCCAAGTCCAGTGAGTGATGTAGTTCTAACAGGATGGGGCTGGCTATAAAAAACAGCAGCTTTGCTGCTGAATGAAGTTGATTTGTTTGCACCCAGAGAAGATGGCATTCACACCTACAGGACTTGTCAGTAAAAGGAGAACATTTGCTAGTAAAATGATGAAAGCACACAGCTATACCAGCTGGAGGTTTTGGAGTTGTTTGGGATCAACAAAAGATCAGTGCTTGGACAGACACTTAACAGGAAGATCCTGAAAATAGAAGAGCCATAGAGGAGTTTGATAGGCTATCCTTGTATCTTTGGCTGTCTGGGAGGCTGTGTACATGTACAGAGGAGACCTGAGAAGGCCCATGCTCTCCCCACAATGCTGACTGACTGGGAATTTGTTTACAAGTCAGTCACCCAGGGACAGGAAAGATATAAGAAGTTTCCAAAAAATGTGCTCCCTAACCCATACACAAATTTATTGCCAGAAGGTTGAAGGCTACTGGCTCAAGGTATTTGAACACAACTTCTGACCAAATATTAGTTAACTATTAAGACACGCAGATATAGAGGTTACTCCTAAAAATCCGGGCTACAAAATAAAATTAAAAAAAATAATAAAGCTAAGTGGAGACATCAGCACCCATACACTTTTGGTAGCAAGATTCTGCAGATTAAATCCTGGCAAATTAATAAAAGAACAACAAAAACACAACAACTGAAACAATCCTTAGAGAAGGAAAAACACTTAGAATTCATAATATATTATGAATTAGGTATCATAAGATATTAAATAAAATGTCTAGTTTTAACAAAAAAGAAATACAAGATATGCAATGAAACAGGAAAACATGACCCATACTAGAGGAGTGGAAAGCCAATAGAACTTCACTGAGTGGGCCCAAATAGTGAATTAAGCTGACAGACTTCGAATAAGCTATTATAAATTGATGCAAAGAATGAAAGAGAATTATGTTTAAAGAGTTAGAAAACAATTTGATGACAAGAGAGTTACTAGGTAGGAAATCTCAATTTAAAAAGCAGAAATCATATTAAACAATGAAATGGATATTCTCCATGAGTTGAAAAATACAATAACTGAAATAGAAAATATACCACATGGGCTTAATACTAGATTTAAGACAGCAAAGAATCAACTCAAAACAAGGTCAATAGAGCCAGCAAATGCTCCAAGAGCCACAAAACAGGACAATAGAGCTAGGGAATGACAAAAGCCACATCACATGGATAGTACAATCATCTGATCATGCCAAACAGGTAATGGGGAAGGTGACTATGACAGTAGTGCAAGAAGCTACTAAAGTGAGAGTGACCCCACTTGTTCTGGATTCCTATTTATTAAGGTATTTTAAACCAGGGAAAAACCTGCCTTACTCACAGTGCTTTTCAGCAGTGCACAGTTGAAGATATTGTGAAAGCTTTATGTATTCCATGAATGAACAGTGCAAAACAGGACCTAGTTGAGATAATTTTTATATTTCAAAAAGTCATAGATCGAGTGACAGGAAAACTCTGTGTATGAATTACCAACCTGGAGAGTTCAGTCAGTTAGGGAACTATTTAGCTAAACAAAAATCTGGATGCACTCAAAATCTTTTCAACACTGTGACAGAAGGCAAGAAGGAGCCAAAGAATATTTAGTTTTTCTATATATATATTATTTTATTTTTTTACTTATTTTTAGAGATACAGGTCTTGCTCTGTTGCTCAAACTGGAGTATAGTGGAGTGATCGTAGCTCCTATAGCCTCAAACCGCTGGGCTCAAGCTATCCTCCTGCCTCAGCTTCCCAACTACTTGAGAATACAGGCATGAACCACTATGCCCCATGTCCAGCTAATTTTTGTATTATTTGTACAGACAGGGTCTCGCTCTGTTGCTCAGGCTGATTTTGAACTGCTGTCCTCAAGCAACCCTCCCACCTCAGCCTCCCAAAGCACTGAGATTACAGAGCAAGCCATCATGCCTGGCCCTTTTATTAATATTTTATTTTTAATTAATGCCTAATAATGGTACATATTTATGGAGAACAATTTAATGCTTCAATATATGGATACATGTAATACATGTGTATTGATGACTAAATCTGGTTAATTAGCATTTTCATCACCTCAAACATTTATCAGTTCTTTGTGGTGAGAACCAATTCCTCTAGTCAAGCTTTTGAAATATACAATATATTATTGTTAACTAGTCCTTTGTAAGATCAGAACCTGTAACATTGTACCCTTTGTCCAACTTCTTCCCATTTCTCCTCCCCTCTCCTTCCTCAGCCTCTGATAACCTATATTCTACTCTCTACTTCTATGAACTCAACTTTTTAAAATTTCAACTATGAGTGAGACCATGCAGTGTTTATTTTTCTGTGCCTGGCTTACTTCACTTAAAATAGTATCATCTAGTTTCATCCATATTATTGCAAATAATGGGATTTTTGTAATGGCTGAATGGTATTCCATAGAGTATATATACACCACATTTTCTTTATCTATTCATTCATTGATGGGACTTGGGTTGATTCGTATCTTGATTATTATGAATAGCGCTGCAGTAAACATGGGAGTACAGATAACTCTTGGATATTCTGATTTCATTTCCTTTTGATGTATACCCAGTAATGGAATTGGGTAGTTCTATTTTAATTTTTTGAGAAAGCTTCATACTGTTTTCCATAATAGTTGTAATAATTTACATTCCCAATAGTATAAGAATTTCCTTTTCTCCACATTCATGCCAACACTTGTTATCTTTTTACTTTTTTTTGTATTAGCTATTCTAATTGGAGTGAAGTGGTATCTTATTATGATTTGGATTTGCATTCCTCTGGAAATTTTTTTTTCTAATTTTCATCACAAACCATTTCTAATTTCTCCACTGGTATTCATAAAATAGCTATTAAAATGTAGTGGCAAAACCCACAATTACTTTTGCATCAACCTAACAAAAGTAAATGAAGTGAAAATGCTATTTTTTTAAAAAAATCAAAGTTCATGATTATATTTCTACTTTCTTTTTTAGTTAACACACTTTCCTATTACACTGAGTATACTTATCAATCTGTTGCATTATTTATAAGCCATTATTTATAAGTTCACTAGAAGGGCTTTTTCCATTCAAAGGAATTTTTAATTTATCTTAGAACCATTATTTTGATAGAAGAAATTTTTCTGATATAATCAAAATATAAGACCACATTAAGTAATATTTATTTTTGATGGCATATAGACAAAATTAGTTCATTTTTCATTACTAATACAAAAGGGAAATGTTCAATATCCTTGTGATCATATTTTATCACATTTAACTGTGTCAATAAAAAATGTTTAATGCAGAAAACATAAATTTAAAGTTTTGCATTATTTCTTTTATATCCTAGGTCCTATGCTAGATTAAATAGACATGTGTTCTTAAAATATGACACATGGATGAGGTTATAGGACTTTTCACTTGTGCATTTGAAATGGGGAATTCCAGTTTTGTTGCTGCTCATTAACGAACCATGATAACTTAGTTTTTCACTTAAGGAAACATTGAGCTATATATCTCAGTTTTCTTGCACCCAGAAAGAGCCTTGAAACATATTTCACACTCAACTAATATTTGCATTGTACAAGCATACGTTTCAGTGATGACCACAGCTCATCTTCTCAGGGCTCACAGTCTAGTGGGGGATGTATACACAGGAGCTTTCATGGCTAACACAGGAGCGCATGGATGGAGGAAAGGTTAAGGTATCATGCCAGAGAGATGAGATGATGCAAGAACTGAATCTTAAGAAACGTCCCAAGCTAGTAGATGAAAGAAGTAGAAATGATCTTTTAGGGAGGGTAAAGTCATCAGAGTGCAAGAGAAAGGAGCATGACCAGCGGGTCTGGACGCAGGTGAGGATTGCGCAATAATTTGAACAGGGGTAGAACCAAGGTAGAGAAATAGACAATAGCTATATTGTAAATAATGGTAGATTATTTGAAGTTTTTGAAGAAAATAATATAATTAGATTTGCATTTCAATACAAGTAATAGCATAATTGTAGAGGATGGACTGGAAGAGGACACATTAGGGGTAGAAAGACAGGGACCTATTCAAAGACTGGTCCTAAGAGCCGAATTGAGATAAACAGGGAAGATGAAAAGAAGTTGGATAGAAGATATTCCAAAGTGGAATTCTCAGGGCTAGGTGCCGTGGTAGATGCTGAAAAGGAAAGCATCTGAGAGTGTCTAGGTCTTTGCCATATGGATATAGATGGTACCAGTCAAAACAGGAGGGTTCATTGAGAGTACTTTAGAGGATGGCTCCTATATCAGCAGCTCTGTGATAGAGTCCAAGCCATCTTTCAAAGCTCAAATATTTTGAATTTTAATATGACTCTGAATGAACTATATTATTTTCATTTTTTATACAAAAATTTTGAAAAAAATAGATCAATAAAAATTATCCACTCTGAAGAAAAGAGAAAATACAAACGGAGCCTCAGAGACATCAAACATAACATCATAAGTGTAAGAGGGGAATCACAAAAGAAAACAAGAAAGGAGGTGAAATCATTTAAAGTAATAATGATTGAAAACATTAAAACTTTGATGGAAAACGTGTGTGTATAGAACAAAATGCTCAATTAACTCTAAAGGGGATAAACCCAAAGAGTTGTACACCTAGTCAAAGTGTTGAAAGATAAACAGAAAATTTGAAAGCAGCAAAAGAAAAATACTCATCACATTCAGAAAAACAGCATCTCCCTTTTCTTTAGAAAAAATTGAGGCCAGCAAGTCAGAAGATGGATCATTCAAAGTTCTGAAAGAAGAAAAAAAACTGTAAACCATGAATTAGAGATCTAAAAAAAGTATCTCCCAAAATAAAAAAAGAAGTAAATATATTTCCAGATAAATAAAAGCAGAAATATTTTTGTATGGTACTGCTTTAACAAAAAGTGTTCACATAAGATCTTCATATGCAAAGGTAATGATGCCAGAGCATAAATTGAGTTCATAGGAAAAAATGAACGTCTTTAGAAAGAGTAAATACATGGGTAAATATAAAACACTGCATATATATATGTATATATATATATATTTTTTTTTCTCCTTCTCTTAGTTTCTTTAAAGGGCATAGGTTGAGTAAAGCAATTGTAACATTGTATTTTGGAGGTTATAATATAGATACATTATATATACACGTGTGTGTGTGTGTGTGTGTGTGTGTAAAAATGTATGTAGTTAATACCACAAGGAAAAAGAATTGTAACTTTATTGGAGCAAAGTTTCTATATTTACCAGAATTAAATTTTTAATAGCCCAAAGTTTATTTTTGATAAGTTAAAATGTACATTGTAATCCTTGAACAAACACTAAGAAAACAATTAATTTTAAAGAGGAAGAATAAATAAAGGATGATCTTAAAATCACCAGAAGATAAAATGGTATCCTAGGGAATATTTTGATACAACTGAATTCAAGAAAGGACAATTCAATGCAGAAAGGGCAGTGTATTCAAAAAACCCAATTCTCCTAGTATCATTCTTTTCTTCAAATATTTTAAAATTTGTTTTATATTTATGCATCAATTGAGGTAAACATCTAAGTTTACTTTCCCCCTTGCCTCAAATTTTGCATAAATATCAACTCAAAGCTTGTCACTGACATACAATTAAGAGTTAAAACCATAAAACTTCTAAAAGAAAGTTTAGGAGAAAATTTTGTTGGGTACTAGGCTTAGTACCTGGGTGACAAAACAGTTATTGTTTTTACATACACAGAGATGGGGAAGACTGGTGGAGGAAGAGGTTGGATTTGGAGCCGAGGAGAAAGTGTCTTCTTTTGGACAACTTTCAGAGGCTGTGAATCACCCCGGTGTTCAAGAAATAGACATCAAGAAAAGATTTAAAGTCTCAAGTGTTGAAGCTTTGGTACCATGTGGGAATCTACAGTAGATACGTACAGGGTGGGAGTAACCAACTGTGCCAAATGCCACCCGGAGACTGCCTGGAATGAAGACAGAAGAATGTGTGTTGGATTTGACACCATGAAGTAACAACATGTTACTGACATTAATTAGAGCCATTGCAATGGAATAATTATCAAACAAGTGGATTTAAGTGTAATGAGTGAATAAAAGGAGAGATGTGGGCTTTCACAACTCTTGAGAGAAACACCGTTCTCAAAAGGAACAAATCAATACGGTGGTAGTGGAAAAATAATTAAAGTAAAAGACATAATTTTTACGATCGCTTATGAGTTTGTTTTTAACATGAGTTACTAGAAAATGTTTTTAGAGGATTATGACGAGAGTAAAAGGGAGGGAGGAAGAGATGGGGAAAGAAACAAAGAGAAAGAGATACAGAGAGGGAGAGAGTGATGGTGACACAGAAGACAGATAAATGACAGGAGCAAAATTGTCCATTGCTCCTTGTTGCTCTTAGTGAGGTGTGTTTTTCATTCCAGGTATTTTAAATAATAGCTGAAGAAAACTGTTCATTAGGATTTAAGTAACATTTAATTGAACATCATCTCTGAAGACCTCTGTATTAGTTTTTCTTTTTACGCTGCTGATAAAGACATATCCAAGACTGGGTAATTCATTAAAAAAAAAAAAAAAAAAAGAGGTCTGATGGATCCACAGTTCCACGTGGCTGGAGAGGCCTCACAATCATGGCAGAAGGTGAAAGTCACGTCTTAGATGGCACCAGGGAAGAGAGAAAGTAAGAGCCAAGCAAAAGGGGAGCCCCTTATAAAATCATCAGATCTTGTGACTTATTCACTACCACAAGAACAGTATGGAGAAAACTGTCCCCACGAATCAATTAGCTCACACCAGGTCCCTCCCACAACATGTGAGAATTATGGGAGTTAAATTTAAGACAGCATTTGGGTGAGCACACAGCCAAACCATATCAATCTCCTAATATCTCCTGGAGGATGGGAATATTGTAGAAAAGGAAAATTTCGGTTTTTTCCTAGTTACATCTTTTCCTGTATTTAGGTTTAACAGATTATTTGGTCATCTCTCCTTCTTATGCTCATTATATTGCCTAAGTCAAGAAGCTCAGCATTCATTTTTGTGATTTACACAAACACATACACGAACAAATATACAAAAAATGCATTTGGGTTAGCAACATATTTTTCTGAAAATCTGACAGTGATAGAACATTGAAACAACTTAAAATTGACATAGGTCTTTCTAAATGCTTCCTTTATTTTTCTTCTCTGTTCTCATTTCTGTTCTTCATTATTGCAAGTGAGAGCAGTACTGCTAATTCCTTATTTTATTATTTCTTTCTAGCCAATGCTCACAGGTACTAATTTTCCAATTCTAATTGTTTTGCCATGATGTTTTACTAAATAAAACATTTTCTTCCATAATCAAGTTATAATAGTCTCTGTAAAGATAACTTTTTTAGCCCTCCACAAAAATCATTATTCCCTTTTCTTGCCAATTGCTGGTATCTTCCCACCCTTGGGTAAGGTAATAAATCCCAAATATATTTGGTATTGGTAAATCACTACAATAGTTTCCGTAAGAGAAACTTTTGAAGACTAGCCAAAATCTTCAGTCTGGGTAAAAATGCAGGTGTGTGTTAACAGCTATTACTATAAATTGGAACACCTGTTAAGAAGTCTGTATTCCAGCTTTCTCTTCCATTCCAGATGCAATTCGATGTCTTCACTTACTCAGTAAATAATGCCAGAAAACATTACATGAAAGGATAAGCCAACATTCGCATCTGTTTCTAAGCAGAGTTCTCAAAAACTGTGACTTCCTCCAATTGAACTTTTATGGAAGGACTTCCAGAACACTGAGTAAGTGGTATTTGAGGATTTGATCAAGAAAGCATATGGCAGTTAATATTTCTGGGTATTATATTTTATTGTTTTTCTTTTCCCTTCTTATTGACATATCTCGCAATTGAAAGGCAAATTTATACATACTATTGATTTATGTATTGCTTGGTACAAGCATGTTATTTAAGTGTAACCTTATTTTTAGTTGTTTTATGTTTCATGAACAGTTCTCGTTTTTTTCCCTTCTTTCCTGTGAAATTCATGAGTGCTTGTGAGAACGAAATTTCAATATAAACCATTTTTATGTGCCTGTTTTTGATTCACATTTTGTTTATAAGTAGAGTAATTCATATATTTATAAAGGCATCTTAAAAGGTGATAAAAATCAAAATGACACAGTTTCATGAAGTATATAGTATGTTAAATCTGAAGTTTTCCCTAAAAAAAACTGAACATAAAGTTAATGAAAGAAATATTCTTGAATAAAGATGCTCTTGTTTGGCCAGGCGCTGTGGCTCATGACTGTAACACCAGCACTTTGGGAGGCCAAGGTCGGGAGTTCAAGACCAACCTGATCTGCATGATGAAACTCTGTCTTTACTAAAAATACAAAAATTAGCTGGGCGTGGTAGCAGGTGCCTGTAATCCCAGCTACTCAGAAAGCTGAGGCAGGAGAATCACTTGAACCTGGGAGGTGGAGATTGCAGTGAACTGAGATCGCCCCATTACACTCTCCAGCCTGGGACAACAGAAGGACACTCCGTTTCAAAAAAAAAAAAAAAAAAAAAAAAAAAAAAAAAAAAAAAAAAAAAAAAAAAAAAGATGCTCTTGTTAGTAGAAAATAAAAATATGCAACACTTATTTATGTAAATACAATTAAGTTTCTGTCTTTATATCTGTTAATATAACACACACCAAAAAATAAGCCTGTGTTGTTTTTCTAAAATTTGGCATATTTAGGATGGTTGCCTTAATATATTAGCTTCATGGTAAAAAAGGAATTTGCATTAGGAGTCTTTAGTTGACTTTACAACTTTTTCTTTCTCTTACAGACACAGTAAATCATTTAAAAGGTGTTAACAATCTGATGTTTGAAATGTGCATGTCTTTTAAATTTTTATCTAATTTTATAGTTATATTTCCAAATATTTATTTCAAAGCAATATTTTTTAATGTGCCTGTTATGCTTTGATGATCAATACGCAGAATTATGTGAGCTAGACATTTTAAAATAATATTTTTTTAAGAGTCCAAAGAGAAAAAAGGTGAAGCATTAACGGTTAAAAGGATCAATTAATGGCAAATGAAATTGATGTCCAATATAAGGACAATTTGACAGTCAATAGGTAAAGTTAAGCATTCTCAAGGTAACCGTGGCTAGCTGAAAAATGGTAAGAGTGACTGAGCAGCAAGAGCAATCAGTCATCTTACAGAGCCAGTGAAAAACACAGTTCAAGATGTCCAACAGGGTAAGATACAGCACTTGACGCCAAAGTACAGGATGAAGGATGCTAGGCCACTGATGATGCAAAACATGCCATGGGAATTAAGGTGCTATGGACAGAAAAGCAATGGAGTTGTCAAATATGAGCCCAATGGAGTTTCAAATATGAGTATTTGCTACAAAATTTAACATCAGCTTAGTGTCTGAAATTTGCTATTTTTACTTTTTCTTGAAGTGAAATTCTTCCAGAATTCTTCCACTTTCTTGAAGTAAAATTCTTGAAGAAGAAATATGGATCTAAATCAGAAGTATTTTCTGTAAAGGGCCAGAGAGTAAATAATTTAGGATTTATAAAGCATACAAAATCTGCCTTGACAGTTCTAGCCTTGCTGCATGAAAGCAACCACAGACTGCATAAAAGATTGAGCATGGCTGTATTCCAGTAAAATGGTATTAATAACAGCCAAATTTGAATTGCATATATTTTTTACATTCAATGAGATGTTATTCTTCTTCGTATTGTTTTCAACCATTTAAAAATGTAAAAGTCATTTTCAGCTCTTAGCCATATAACAACCAATGGTGGGCTATATTTGACCTGTAGACTACAGTTTTCTCAGGCCTGGAATAATCATACATATCGTTTTGATAAAAAGGTCATATTGGGTCCAGCTATTGAGTGTATTGGTTAGCTTTTCCTATGTAACAAACCATCACAGAACTTTAATGACTACTAATACAACCACCATTTATTGATTTTGAGGGTAATTTGTACTGGGGTCAGCCAGATTGTTCTTCTGTCCTTGGCCAAGTGTGACTTTTTTTAATTGAGATTATGATATGTCCAAGACTTCATCTAGGAATAGTGATTTATGATTAGCTTACATAGGATGGCTGGGACCATGGCCTCACATTTTTCCTGGGCTTGCTCATAGGGCAAAGAGTTCCAGAAGCATGAAACCAAAAGCTTCAATGCCTCTTAGGCCCAGGCTTAGAATAATAATTCTCTTACAAATTGTTCGTCAAAAGCAAGTCACAAACCCACCCAATTCTAGAGATGAAGAAAGAGACTACTTCTTGAATGGGGAAATAGCAAAGAATTGTGGCCATTTATACACCCTGTCACACTGAGTTTCCAAAGGCATTTAAGTAGTTATCATTGGGGCAACATTTGAAGTTTAGGCACTTAAAATGATGCCATAGATTCTATCGCAAAAGATTTTAATGGGATGTAATACAGAAGATTCAAATGTATCCCGTGTTACTTCATTTATGTTACTGGAACCGAATGCCTGACACTGGGTAATTTATTGTGAACAGAAATGTGTCTCTTACAGCCCTGAAGGCAGGAAAGTTCAATATCAGGTTCAGACATCTGGTGAGGGACTTGCATCATTTCATGGTGGAAAGGCAAAGAGAGGGTAAGAGAGAATGAGAGAGGGATAAAAGAGGGCCAAACTCATCCCTTTATGAGGAAGCCCATTTCTGAGATAACAAACACACTTCCACTATAACAGTGTCCATCCATTGATGACGGTAAGAGCGCTAAACACTTTTTTTTTTTTTTTGGATGGAGTCTCGCACTGTTGCCCAGGCTGGAGTGCAATGAGATGACCTTGTCTTACTGCAACCCCTGCCTCCTGGGTTCAAGCAATTCTCCTGCCTCAACCTCCCAAGTAGCTGGGATTATAGGTACCTGCCACCACGCCCAGCTAATTTTTTGTATTTTTAGTAGAGATGGGGTTTCACTATTTTGGCTAGGCTGGTCTTGAACTCCTGACCTCTTGATCTGCCCACCTTGGCTACCCAAAGTGCTGGGATTACAGGCATGAGCCACCATGCCCAATCTCTAATCACTTCTTAAAGGTCTAGCTTTCTTAGTACTGTTATAATGACGAGTAAATTTCAACATGAGTTTGGGGGGAATAAAATTCAAATCTTAGTATACTTTAAAACCCAAAACCATGGAGTCCTTGTGATGATCCATTTGCTTCTTTTTAGATAGCTTTCTTAAGGTATAATTGATGTACCATGAATAGTACATATTTAATATGTACAGTTTGATGAGTTTGGGTATATGCAAATACACCCATCATAACATCACCAAAATCAAGGTCATTGGTAATGTCTGTATCCAACACATCCCAAAGTTTCCTTGTATCCCTTTGATTTACTCTTTGATTTATTTATATTTTGGTAAGAATACTTAATGTGAGATCTACCCGCTCAACAAATTCTGAAATACACAATATCATATTTTTTGTTTTGCTTTGTTTTGAGATGGAGTTTCATTCTTGTTACCTAGGCTGGAGTGCAATGGCACGATCTCGGCTCACCGCAACCTCTGCCTCCTGGGTTCAAGCAATTCTCCTGCCTCAGCCTCCCGAGTAGCTGGGACTACAGGCACGTGCCACCATACCCAGCTAATTTTTGTATTTTTAGACCATATTTTTAACTATAGGTACTACATTGTACAGCACATCTCTGTAATTTATTCTTCCAGCATAACTGAAATTTCATTCCCATTGAATAGCTCCCCATTTCCTCACCTCCTCATCCCTCAACAACCACTATTGTGTTCTTGGCTTCTTTGAATTTCGCCATGATTTATATCTCATATCAGTGTGTTAGCAGTGTTTGTTTGTCTTTGACTGGCTTATTTCATTTAGCATAATGATCTTCTGTTTTATTAATGTCACAAATGACAGGAAGTTCTTCTTTTTAAGGCTGAATAATGTTCTATTGTATATATATATACCACACTTTCTTTATTCATATATCTGATAACAGCTATTTTCCAGATATATAAGGAATGTCTCTAATTTAACAGCAATAATAATAATTCAATTAAAAAGTGGACAAAGTACTTGACAGACATTTCTCCAAAGAAGACATACAAATGACCGATAGGTATTCACAGAGAAAAATGAAAATCAAAAATACTTTTACATATCACTTTACACCTATTAGGATGACTACTATTTTAAAAAATAAACAGTGAGGATATGGGGAAACTGGAACCCTTATACACTATAGGTGGGATTATAAAATGGTGTTGCAGCTGTGTAAAAGAGTATGGAGGTCCTTAATAAACTAAAAATAGAACTGCCATATCATCCAGCAATCCCTTTTGGGTATACGTCTAAAGAATTAAAATCAGAATCTCAAAAGAATATCTGCACTCCCTTGTTCATTGCAATATTACTTAAATAGCTTAGATGCTGGAAATAATTGAGGTGTTCATCAACAGATGAATGGATAAAGAAAATATAATTGCTATGGTTTGGCTATGTCCCCGCCCAAATCTCATCTTGATTTGTAGCTCCCGTAATTCCCACATATTGTAGTATAGACCCGATGGGAGGTAACTGAATCATGGGAGCAGGAATTTCCCATTCTATTTTTGTGATAGTGAATAAATCTCACGAGATCTGATGGTTTTATAAAGGGAAATCCCCCTACACAAATTATCTCTCTTGCCTGCCACCATGTAAGAAGTACCTTTAGCCTTTCACCATAATTGCGAGGCCTCCCTAGCCATGTGGAACTATGAGTCCATTAAACCTCTTTCTCTTTATAAATAATCCAGTTTTGGGCATGCCTGTATCGGTAGTATGAAAATGGAGTAATACATATAGTATATAGAGATATACAATGAGATATGATTCAGCCATTTGCTTTGATACATCTGTAATTCTGAGCTTCAGTTTTGTTATTACCTTTGCTATATTATAAGCTCAGTTCTTCGAGTTAACAGTGCTGATTTATAATTGATCTGCTTTTCTTATGGGAAATTCTGCATTAAATGCTTCAAAACACTGGCAAATATTTTCTATTATCCTAGACAGCAGAATGATAAAAGTTTATACAAAGAGATTAAAAATAGAAAAATTATAATTAACCTATATAAATTATAAGAATTAGAGAAAATATATGAATACCAACTTTCATTTATTTTTAACATTTTTATTAAATGTTAATTAATACTTGTTAAAATTTGTCCCAACTAATGACAATATTTACAGCTAGACTTTTCATTTGTTAACTTTTTTAAAAGAATTAATATAAGTCCTTCACATTCAAAAGAATTTTTCTTCATATTCACACACTTTAGAAATAAGAACTCTGAAATTCAAGGTATTAATATAAATATGCAAGTTTTTCTTTTTGTATTTGGAACTTGCATATGAATTCCCAATATTTGAAGCCAAATATGTACAGAAAATTACTCTTCTACTAAGGAAGGATTTTGAATCTTTTCTTCTCATGATGTAACCACCCATTGCTGGGTTCGGTACTCAGTGTCTGTTAAAAATTTCCTCACTAAAACCATCAGAGGTAATGTAGTTTGTCATCAGTAACTAAGAAATTCTTAAAAAGCTATGAGTTTCCCATAAGAAACCATCAACAAGAAAGCTATAAAATCATTTCTAAACTGTAAATTAAACTCAGAGGATCAAATTATCAAATTATATCACATCAAGAATTTATGAATTAAGTTTTAATTATGTATGGGGTTCAACTCTCCAGGAAAAAAAAATGTATTCTTAGAATGACATTGTTCATGTTTCTTTTATTTTATTGCTGATATTGAGATTTTTGAAATGTTGCAAACTTATTTGTACATATGATTACTAAACCATATTCTAGTAGTCTACTATGGTGCAACACACAAGTCCCTCAAAATAAGTAGTATTTATTTTATCCACAAATCTGCAATTTGGGCAGGGCTTGGCAGGGACAGATTGTCTGCTCAATATGGCATCAACCAGGTGGTTTACAGGCTGAGTTTAGAATCAGAATCAACTAGTTGTTGATGAGGACTGTTGACTATGACCATGGCTGGGGCTGTCACCCAGGTGACTAATAGATCCCCCCAAAGAAATCCACATTCTATTCCCTAAGACCTATGACTACGTTTGGTTACATGACAAGAGGGAATTAAGGTTCTGTATGCAAATACAATTTCTATTCAGCTGAACTTGAGATAGGGAGATTATCTTGGATTAGCAAATTTGTTAAAACTATGAGTTTTTAAAAATGGAAGAACAGTGTTCCCTTACCACCGCATCTCCGCCAACGTCTCCTATTTTTTGAATTTTTGACTACAACCATTCTTGAAGGAGTAAGGTGGTATCACATTGTGGTTTTGATTGGCATCTCCCTCATCATTAGTGATGTTGAGCATTTTTTCATATGTTTGTTGGGCATTTGTATATCTTCTTTTGAGAATTATCTATTCATGTCCTTAGCTCATTTTTAAATGGGATGGTTTTTTCTTGCTAATTTGTTTGAGTTTCTTGTAGATTGCCGATATTAGTCCTTTGTAGGATGTATAGATTGTGATGTATACCAAAAACTAGAATATTCATAGACTGTATACATTAAGACACAATAAAAAATGGCCAAAGAATAAAACTCTTGTTTCCATCCTCACCACTTTAAGGCTCATGGTTTTCTTTTCCAACACTGAGTGTCTCCCTTTCCTCTCATTCTTCCGCTTACTTATACACCTCCCAAACAATTTCCCTCAACCACCGTGAATTTGCTCCCTTCAGCTGACTTCTCAGTTCATCCCAATAGGTGACAAGCAGGGGTGGGAGGAATCCAAAGCCCACACAGAGTAGATCTAGGTTACTGTGGCTCTCCCTTGCAGGAGGCTTGTTAGGGTGGCAGGGGTTAAGCCCAGGCCATGCAATATCTGGAGACCTTCATTTTTCCCTACAAGTAACAACCGTCCTATAATGTTCACGCTTCTTTGCATTTCACCTACAAGTGACCATCATCCTATTATGTGTATGCTTTCTTTGCACTTCTTTGCATTTGCATGATGTTCTTCCATGAAAATCTATCTTGCTTTCTGGACATTTAGTGTTCATAGGCTTTTGTCTGCTTTCTTTATATCTCTGACCCCTAAGTCTGATAATAATTATCCTGAAGGTTTTTGTCTGCTGTGTGTGTCAGGGCCCCTCTGCCTTCAATTGGAGTACAGAGAGTTTTGTCTTTACATAAAAAAAAAAACTTTAATTGCTGGGTCAAACACATTTTCTGCCAAATTCCTTTTATGGGACCTAGAAAGCCTAATGAATATAGCTACTTCCACCTTCTAAGATGTTACTTTAAGACCAAAATTAAACTGTAAATGACACATATATAAAGCTGGTCATTACTAACCTGAAAGAAAAAGATAAATAAATGCTCTATAATTGGCTTTATTCAACACAGCATGGTCCCAAACAATACTATTTTACAATAAGACCTTTTTATAAAAAGAAGGAAGATGATCAGATGCCTCCAAGGGCCCAGGAGAACCTTACATTATTCTTCACTTTCACCAAGCAGCTCTATAATAAGACAAGTTCTTTAAAGACCAATACGAAATATATTATGCCCATGTTATTCAAAAGAGTTTGGGAAAGCTAACATAATTAATGAGGCTATACGAAGAAATATGCCTCCCAACAACTTTCCCTCCTTAAAATCTAGTCCAGGGCTGCTCTTCAAACCTCTCAAGCTTCTACTCCTTCTAGCAGTCCTTCCTCACTTGACACAGTCCTCTGCACTCCTTTTATATAAATTTGTTCGCCAAACACTTCCTAAAGATTCCATTCCCATTTTACCAATTTGCAGTAGGGTAACCTATCACCCATCTTAAAAAAAAAAAAAAAAAAGAAAAGAAATTGCTCTATCTCTTTCAGGAAGATAACAAACAGAGAAACAGACCAAATCCTCTTAGAGATCTACTTCATTACTTCACTACTCAGTCTGTCCCAGAAGTTAGGGAAAAGTCACAAAGTCACAAAAACCTAGCCATGTGTCCTCAAACGCCAATAAATGAACTACTATATATAGCTTTTGGGGTTTTCAATGATGAAGACAGTGAAAAAGGCAGAAGATCGAAGGAGGAAAAGAGAGACAAAAGACAGGCCCAACTGTTGGCCCTCTTATGGGAAAACTGCCACCTCCGGGCATCCTGGGTGGAACCCGAAGGGCTATGGTGAAATTTACAAAAGGCCTGAACACTGGAGTCAAATAAGTAACAAGAGCCTTCAAGCCTGCAAACCCTGTGGAGCCTATCGTCAATGTGGAAAAGAAGGGCACTGGAAAAAGCACCAGCCCCAACTCCAAAGGGGAGGATGAGACTTCTAATTCTTTATTGCCCCCAGCCAAAGACTAAAGAGGCCCAAGACAAGCAATGGCTCCCATGTGGCAATCTGTCCCCATCACAGCAACAAAGCCTTGGGTGACCATGGATATGACAGATAAAAATATCGCTTTCCTTTTAAACATCGGGGCTGGCTTGTCATTCCTCACTTGCTGCCCTGGACCTTTGTCTGTCAAACACTGTCATCAGTGTTAATAGCAAACCCCAAACTAGTATTGTCACTGTACCCCACAGCTGACCAACTTCCACTGCAGTAAAACTTAGGGGTGTGGGGCCTTCAATGCACTTCTCAAAAATTAAAAAAATATATATTTCTTTTAAGTCATCGCAGAAACCCACAACACAGACTCCAAGTGAGTCCTGAAAAGCACTGGAGAATCTAAAGCTCTTGTCCAAGAAACAGCAAAGACCCAGAATATCAAACAATTAATATTGCCTCAGCATAAGCTTTATTCAAGGGAACAGCTTGCAATGAGACTGTCTTAAAAGGTAAGTAATGTTTTGATTTGTCTCTTATTTACTCTGTGCATTTTAGGCACTCTTTACTAGCTTATTAAAATTAATTCAGCCTTTCTGGCTGCACAACTACCAGAAGTTGAAAATATACCAAATCTGGGCCTCAAGAAGACTGGGCCAAGATTCCTATACATCTCCTGGAACAAAGTCATTGGCCCACGATATGAGACTATCTGGGAAAATAAACAATACGAAGAAACTTCCTTGGATCTGCATATGGCAAGTTTAAACTCCCACTTTTAACTATGAATAATAACTCCACCTTGCCAAAGGGAAAATTGCTTTCTTACTTCACTTTTACCCAGAGCAATTCTCCTTCTGCCTTTACAACAATCAGACAGTTCCACTACTTTCACAGAAACACTCCGAGAGAGCGTCACCATCACCAACCTTTGTCACTGATTCATCTATACACCTTACAATGGGACCCTAAAAAGGGAACCATATTTTAAAAACATATTGACACCATCCAACTCTATTGTCCTCTAATTAGTCCAGTCACCACCAGATTTTTATTACTTTTACAACTGTAGTGCAAAATACTTTTGCAGCAAAAATTTTACCATCACATGGAATTTGGGGAGGGGTTGTCAATCTTTGCCATTTACAATTCCCTGTGCTATGGAAGGGACAATGGTCCATTGCTTACATTTCCCTTATTTAACTTCACATGGGCTAACACATCTCTCTTGCCCATGTACCAGCATCACATGATCGACCTCCAAGTAGAATCCCTTGTTTTCTTGAGTTTAGTGACATCCTCTTTATTAGGTTTAGCAGAAGGAAGCTATGGGAATCCAGTATACACTTGTCTCAGAAAAACAAGAATGGTCCTTCAACATATGTCAGAGTACCTCACTAGAGATGCAACAACAGCTGGGCTCTCTGGCTGCTGTAGTCCTGCAAAACCAAAGAGCCTTAGGTCTTCTCACAGCCAGAAGAGGAGAAACATGTTTGTGTCTTAAAAAAAAAAAAAAGAATAAAAAATGTCATATTTACATTAATCAGCCCAGTTTCTTCCAAGAAAATATTTAAAATATAATTAAACAGGCAGATAAAATTCAATCTTTCAAAATCCGTGGGAACTTGGAAGCAATGGCTATGGTCTGACTTGCTCCTTTAATAGTGCCCATTATTACCATACTTTCAGCTTTAACTTTTGAGCCAGCTTTGTTTAAAATACTAACTGATTTATTGCTCTCTCACCTATGGCAACTCCAGGTCTACCTGATAGTTTTGGAAGGCTTCCAACCTTTGGCTGCTAATAAGCTATCCCACATCTCACCCACCAGTTCCACAAAAGGCCTACCTCTTTGGAACAGGCAGGAAGAGACTTTTAGGGCCCAGGCAGGGCAGGGACAATGTCTCAGTCGGCAAGAAGCAATTCAAAAAGAAACAACCTAACCTGTCAACCTCTGATATGATTACAAGCCCTAAAATCCCTTAGTGGGAAATTGAGGCAGGACAGGTAGTCGAGGAAGTGACCATGTCCTTGGGATGTGTCAACTGTAGTGACCATACGGCAACGTGATATGACTCAGTATTTGCATTGTAGTCCAGTTCATTCAAGCAAAGCTATCTCCAGTAGAGAAGTTCCCCAGTAGGGAGGACCTGCACTTTGATTTGACCTGTCCCCATTACAAGAAGAGAGGGATAGCAGGGGATGAGGGGATTGGGGAGGGATAACATTAGGAGAAATACCTAATGTAGATGATGGGAGGATGGATGCAGCAAACCACCATGGCATGTGTATAGCTATGTAATAAACCTGCATGATCTTCACATGTACCCCAGAACTTAGAGTATAAAACAAACAAACAAAAAAAAACTCTGGGTGGAGATTTAAGATGCTAATGAGACATGCCATATATGAACAAGCATGTACAGCTACTATGAATTTGCCTCCAGAGGGCCACCCTGAACATCCTTACTAGTAACACGTTTCCACCCCCTTCTGAATAATCACGTAAGGCTCCCATAAACGGAGTGTCCCTAGTGTCAGTCTCTCCTGTCTCATCTCTATGAGCAGCCCGCCCCGAATCCTCTCTCAGAGTGTACTGTCTATTCTGCACCTAACTTTCAAAAGATTATTTTTCCTTTGCAAAAAAATCTTTCATTGCTGTGTATCTTTTTTTTTAAATTCTTGTAAACTAAGAAGACAAGAACCAAAGCTTCACAGCTGCATTCAACATCCCTATGTTACCCAGGTTAGTCTTGAACTCTTGGGCTCAAGGCATCCTCCCAACTCAGCCTCCCAGAATGCTGGGATTATAGGCCTCAGCCACCAAGAGCAGCCAGAGACATTTTTCAAAATATAGATGTCTTCAGGATATTGTAAAAAACAAGACATAGTCACCTGTTCTCATCTAAAAGTGGTCTCCCCATCTCAGTCTCATTCTTCTCCCATCAGCATGCTAGTCACTTACAAGGGATCCTGAGACTCTTTCCTGTTTATCCTAAACACAGTTCTCCAACATCATGCTTCATTAAACCACAACTACTGTACAATATTTGTTGTTAACATCATAATCTATTTGTCACCCTTACTGTGAACTTGTTTTTCAGCACTGTAGCTGAGAAAAGATTTAAGATATGAAAACTGAGGGCACAGCAGGAGAGTGGAGGACAGAATGGAGTCTGCAAGTATCTGTCACAGGCAGCCAGAAGGCACAGTGGGTTCCAAACCAAAAGGCTGGAAAAGAGAGGCAACTCCGACATAAATCTAACAATGGAGTTTTCCTGTTTCCATCCTCCTAAAGGTTTGCTGTTTTTCATAGGATGAAGTCCAAACGACTTAAACTGACGTTACATTCAAGGCCTGTGTGATCTGGCCATGGGCTACTTACCCAGCCATTCAACTTCAGCAACCACCGCTGTGCCTTTTCTCCCACATGAAATCGGTCTTTTCTTCACTGGGCTACTTGATTGCTCCATAACATTTTGTGTATGCCTATGTTTCTGAGATTTAGGAAGACCCCTATCCAGAGATCCTGTCCCTTCCTGCCCTAACCCCACCCTAACTCATTCTAGTCTGCCTATTAGCCTACTATTAGTCGACTAATTATTTAAGGCTTAGCCCAGATATTTGGAAACTGTCACAGCATGCATTTCCTCCTCTGATTTGCCATAGTAATTTTCTCATTCCTCTGGCTTGAAAACCTTCATGTTGTATAATGGCTATCCATTTGTTTGTCCCTAGTGCAGGGAGCATAACCAGCTCTGGATCTCCAGAACCTAGTATTGCCCATAGTACTAAACATGTCTTTGAATCAAAATTGTCAGTTCCACCCAGAGGAGGCTCCATTTTGATAGTAGCAAATGCTTTATCAATGACAAGAAAATATTTGATTTCTAATATAATAAGTGGACCCTTACCCCTCATAGACAGCCTGTGCTTTGCTAGTAGAGTTGTAGAATAAAAATTAGCATTTCCACTTGCGGTCCATTGTAAGATATCACAAGTGGGCATGTTAACTTCTATAAATAATGAAATCATGCATAGCAAAGATATCTGAAATATGGCAGTGAATAGAGCAAATGATATTCCATTTTAACATAGAACTGTCATGTAAAAACACTGATTTCAGAAAGAAATCAGGTAGTCATTCAACAGGGTAAATTTATAGATCTGGCAGATTATATTATGTTGCAGGAAGACATCAAGTAACAATTCAGGAGGTTAACTTGGTTTGGGCTTGATTACATTTGTTTGTTTGTTTATTTCTTTTACTAAGAATGGTTGTTTAAGATTAGAAACTATTTTATCCTCTATGCTTTTCTTCATTCTCAATCTGAATCTGGAGCATCATGACGTCTTGTATATAATAGGTACCTAGTAAGTATTTGCTGGAGAGGCGGATACTGGGGTGTATCACGTTGCTATATGGTCACCACAGTTGCCACATCCCAAGGACATGGTCACTTCCTTGACTACCTGTCCTGCCTTAATTCCCCACTAAGGGATTTTAGGGCTTATAATTATATCAGAGGTTGAGGGGTTAAAATTGAGCAAATAAATGCTTATATTAACTTAGACGTGATCTTTCAAAAAAATCATAATATAGTATTCTTTAGAATTTATCCTGGAGCATAATTCCAGATTACAGCCATAGACTCAATATATTAGTCTGATCTCATGCTGCTAATAAAGACCAAGACTTGGTAATTTATAAAGGAAAGACATTCTGTGGACTCACAATTTGACATTGCTGGGGAGGCCTCACAATCATGGTGGAAGTCAAAGGAAGAGTAAAGTCACATCTTACTTGGCAGCAGGCAAGAGAGCATGTGCAGAGAAACTCCCCTTTATAAAACCATCAGATCTCATGAGACTTTTTCACTACCACGAGAACGGTATGGGGGAAACAGCCCCCATGGTTCAGCTATCTCCACCCGACCCCATCCTTGACACATAGGGATTATTATGATTCAAGGTGAAATTTGGGTGTGGACACAGCCAGACCATATCACCCAACATACAATTTCTAACACTATTCCTTTTCACACACATTCAGTCATTAGCTCCTCTAAAGTGTATTAAGTGCCTAATCACAAAACAAACTCAGTCTACTTTTATTTATCTTTTTCTCAGAGATTACTCTGGGGTAGAATACCTGTACATCATGATCCATTATTAATTTTATGTTTTCAATGTCCATTTCTTTCAACAAAGTTATATTTAATCATCGTAAGGTATTTATAGTCTACAATACCAAAAATGCCTGTGTCTTAGTTTGTTCAGACTGCTATAAGAAAACATTGTAATTTGGTGGCTTATCAACAGCAGGCTTATTTCTCACAGTTCTGGAAACTGGGAAATTCAAGACCAGGACATCATTAGGTTCCGTTTCTGTTTAGGGCTTGCTTTCTAGATAACAGATGGTGCCTTCTAGCTGTTCTTCATATGGGGCTAGCTAGGTCTCTGAGTCTTTTATAAGGGCACTAACCTAAAATGTGAGGACTCCACCCTCATGATCTAATCATACCCTAAAGGTCTTACCTTATAATAATATAGTCAGTTCTCTGTGTCAACACTGGGAGGCATTGGTTCAAGGCCCCTCCCTGCCTGCCATACGTAACAAATCTGCAGATGTGCAAGTCTTTTATATAAAGTGGTGATAGTAGAGTCAGCTGTCCTGTATTTGCAGGTTTTTATCCACGTTTGGTTGCATCCAAGGATGAAAACCTGTGAATACAGAGGGCCAACTCTAACTACGACCTTGAAGGCTGAGATTTCAACATGTAAATTTTGGTGTGAAAACAAACATTCAGACCACAGCAGTCTGATTCTGAATTGAGAATTAGGCTGAATTCATATGCATAAAAGATAAAAGGATCTGACAGAAATAGAAAGAAATAAATTCGAAAAAAGCAAACGTGTGGCTCAAGAGAAATATGCTAGAATGTAAACAGTTGTCATTGAGTTATGAAATTAGGTCAACTTTTTTCTCGTGCTTTGTTTCTTCCTTCTAAATTTTTTTAAATGGACATGAAATAATTTTATAATCATAAAATATTAACATCTTAAAATTAATTTTAATTTACTCAGAACAAGTTCATCTTGAGATGAATTCAACATGAGGTGGGAGTAAAATGGACACACTTTGCAAGCCCTTGTCACCTTTCCTAGCAGAGCCTTCCCACCCAAGTGTGCTCCAAAGTAATTCACTGCCTTGTGTGAGATCCAGATAATCTACAATCTGTATCACCACTGGGACATGACTCAGCTGTCACATAGACCTTTGTAAAGTTCAAACTAAATTTTTGTCTTAGATTTTACTAATCTAGGATTACCCTTACTAAAGACCATTTGGACAAATCATTGTGTCTCATAATTAACATCTCCCCTTCCTAAAATTAAGCAGATTGAACATAATCCATGCTACAATCTGCACTGGCTAACCACTTGCTCCCACGTGCATTTCTGAAAGTGATACTCTACTTTATATTGCCATATGCTATTAGAACTCTGTTGTACCCTTCTAGAAGTTGCTGCTATAATTCTCAGAAAAAGGAAAAGGAATTTCCAAAAAGGATTTATATCAAAAGATCCCTATTATCTCAAAACAAATGGGGCATTGTTTTTTCCTGTCCTGATTATGTTACATCCTCTGAGGAATCTTGTGACCTTTCAGTTTGGTACAAGGATATGGGTAGAACCCATATTCCTATCAGAGATTTTTATAATTTAGAGCAGTCGTTTTGTTTTTTTTTTTTAAACTCAGCTCTTGAGACTGAGTAGTGACTTTTGGAAATGATTAGAAAGACCACAATCGCTCTCTCTCTCTCTCTTTCCTGTTGCCATGTAGGAAGTCTGCTTTCAGAAGGCATCTGAAAGCCAAAAACAAAATCAGAAAATTGTTTTTTTGGTAACCTGCTAAATAATTTTGAAACTCATTTTATACGTAGCTGAATAAAACAACCAAGGAACAACTTTCACTTATCTTTCCTGCAAGCCTTGTTCTCTGTAGAATACAAAAATACTGCCGAGTGTGAAACTGTTACAAGATGCACAAAATAAAAATAGAAAAGTTAAAGCACACCTCTGAGACTTGATTTTAGCATTTATTAAGTTACTTGGAAAATCTTCTATGCAATAAAAATAAAGAAGCATATCTGATTAGCCTCCCTTGGGAGATTCTTAACTTAAAAAGATATTGAATTATTGATTCTGGACTGTTCTGATTTTTTTCACCTAAAATAATCACTTCATTAAAGAGCTAAAACTTCACATCAAATTTGATATTTGTTGGTAACTATTATGCATTTGAGACTGGTAATTCAGATTTGATTTTGTGGACTATTCCAGAAACTGCAGCATGCCCTCTTCCTTCTTTCCCTGATGATAGAATACATCAATAGATTTCTTTCCCATGACTGTAGATCAGGGAAGTGTTCTTTTTTGTTTTCATTTTATCAATGAAACACCTCTTGGAAGGTCAAGACCAGACAATGTCATGAGTTGCTAGTATGACTAAGATCAGGCATTGGCAATCAGAGAGAGGCTTTGTGGACCAAATTCAGCTATGAACTTTATTTGAATGACCTGTAAACCCGTATTAGCTGTATATTTTTAGGTGACTTGAAAAATCAGAATAATATTTTGTGACACAAGAAAATTATATGATACTCAATGTTTACTGTCCATAAAGGATGCTTTTTAGAATACACCCACTCACACTTGTTTATATTATTAGCTATGATTGATTCTTCAATACAATAAGAAAGTTGACTAGTTACAAGAGAGACCTTGTGGCCCTGAAGCCTGAAATAGTTATCATTTCACCTGCTATGGACTAAATTGTGTCCCTCCTAAATTCATATATTGAGTCTCTAACCCTCAATATGACTGTATTTTAAGATAGGGCCTTTAAGGCGGTAATTAAGATTAATGAGGTCATAAGGTTGAGGTCCTAATCCAATCAGGCTGCTGTTACTAAAAGAAGAGGAAGAGGCGCCTGGAGTTCATCCTATGGTGGAAAAGCCACATGAGGATGTAGGGAGAAGTCAGTCATCTGAAAGCCAAAGAGAAAAGCCTCAGAAGAAACCAAACCTTTAGGCACCTTGATCTTGGAATCCCAGCCTCCAGAATGGTGCGAAAATAAATTTTTGTTGTTTAGGTTACCCAGGTTATGGTATTTTGTTATAATTATAATAATACATGTTGGTTAGCCAAGCTAACGAATACATGATGGTTTGCATTTTGTTGTTTAGGTTACCCAGGTTGTGACATTTTGTTATGACAGCCAAGCTAACTAATACTAATATGGTTTGGCTCTGTGTCCCCATTCAAATCTAATCTCAAATTGTAATCTCCAAGTGTGGAGGGAGGGACCTGCAGAGAGGTGATTGGATCATGGGGGCGGTTTCCCCCATGCTGTTCTCAGGATGGTGAGTGAGTTTGCATGAGTGCTGATGGTTTAAAAGTGTTGTGCTTTCCCCCTCACTCTTTCCCTCCTGCTGCCATGTAGGTTATGCCTTGCTTCCCCTTCACCTTCTTCTATGATTGTATGTTTTCTGAGGCCTCCCTGCCCATGTGGAACTGTGAGTTAATTAAACCTCTGTTGTTTACACATTACCAAGTCTCAGGTAGTTCTTTACAGCAGCGTAAAAACGGACTGATACACATGGCCTTATACAAAATGCATCTCAATCCCTGATCAAGATAAATGATAAAAAATGTTTTTATGTATTTTTTTTTTTTTTTTGAGACAGAGTCTCACTCTGTCACCACGGCTGGAGTGCAGTGGCGCAATCTCAGCTCACTGCAAACTCCGCATTCCAGGTTCAAGCGATTCTCCTGCCTCAGCCTCCCAAGTAGCTGGGATTACAGGCACCTGCCACTATGCCCAGCTATTTTTTTTTTTTGTATTTTTAGTAGAGACAGGGTTTCACCATGTTGACCAGGCTAGTCTCAAACTCCTGACCTAGTGATTCACCCTCCTCAGCCTCCCAAAGGGCTGGGATTACAGGCTTGAGCCACTGTGCCTGGCCCAAAACCTTTTAAATTACAAGCTAAATCTAAAAGCCTGAGGAACTTGCAGTATTTATCTGGTACTATACAATCCAAAGCAGGAACCCTATCAACCCAAGGAGAGAAAAAAAGATAAATACAAGGAAAATGCCATTCTTCTAGCACCCTATTATAGAAATAACATGTGGGAGAAAGGGGCTTCTATAATTAGGAAGCTACTTTGCATCTCAAGTCTGTGTTAAGCCTTTTACCTATTTTTCCAATGTAGTTGCTCTGCAAATATATGTGGGTCTCTTTCTCTGTGTGCTTGTTAACTAGAGATTTGTCTGCTAATTTTTTAACTAAAATAACAGGCAGTCTGCTGAGTAGGAGATTTATAATGCTTTCTCAATTATTTTTCTTCTACTCACCTAAAAAATAGTTTTTGAATTATTTTGGTTCTTCTGAATTTCTTAAAGCTATGTTTGGTTAAAAACAAAAACAAAATTGAATTTCAGGTGGTTTCATTTTGTTGTGTTCCATATGCAATATTTTACTTTTTCTTCTCCAGGAAATATTTATCTTTTTATATAAAAAGGAGAGTTGTATTTTACTTATTTCTAAATAATTGCACAGAAAAAAGCAGAGAATTCTACCTAATTTCGTTTCTTTCTTTGAACATTCAGTCTTAATTATGAAAGAAATCTCCAAAAATTAAAGCTTTCATCTAGCAGCCTCACAAAAACATTGTCAATGGCAATATACAATCTAGCTACATGATCGACCGCTTGAGATTTTAGGACATAAAGATTCAAAGTAGATGCGTCAAAGCTGTAAAACAGACAACATATGATGCCGATAACATGAAGGTACTTTCTTAAGGAAATAGGAGACACTTGCTCACACCCCAGCTTCCTGGGTAGTAGGGGAAATGTAACTTTTATACGCATGATGGATCTGACACAAGTACATACAAATAGCTATATTAATTGTGAAATACCATTTAAGTTTTATTAGTATGCAACTATGTGAAAATTCTAACTTTTGAAAATCAAACCAGAAAATAAAAACAGACAAAAGTGATGAGAGCTAAGTTGGCCACCAGTGTTCAAGGTCAAGAAAAATGTGTCCTCTTCCAAAATATGATGTGTTTCATTATCACAAACAACAGCCCATGTGGAAATATTCCCTTCCCACACACCTGCAATTTCACCAAGCCTTTGCAGAGAAGACAGTTAACTAATTTTCCTAAAATTGCAGAGCAATTAAGTGGCCCCATCAAGGCTGGGACTCCAGTGTGCTGATTGCTAGTTCAAGGTTCTTTCACTATCCTCTCTTAGCTTTCAGCAACTAACTGAGTGATTCCATCAGAGTGCTAATCTATGCTGTTCTTGAAAGTTTCCAAGAAACGATGTCCCACAACTATATTTATGGAATTACATGTCAGTGTAAAACATAGATGATTTAACCAATTCACATGCAACATCACTGAAGATTTCTGTGAATTATCATTGCTGTGCCACGCCATCTTTACTTCCTCTTAATACATGTATTCATTGTACATTCTAGGACTATCAGGTAATCTATTTGTCTTGTTTCCCAATATCTGTTTATGTAAGGGTGTATTACTTTCCTGTGTCTGCTGATAGCAAACTACTACAAACTGGGTCATTTAAAACAACGGAAATTCACTCTCATCGTCTGGAGTCAAGACATCCACCTTGAAAGTATGGGCAGAGCCACACTTTCTCTAGGGCTTCTTAGAGAGAAATTCCTTGCGTCTTCCAGCTTCTAGTGGCTGCCTGAGCATTCCCGGGTGTTCCTGGGTTGGGAACATGGCACTTCAATCTTTGCCTCTGTCTTAATATCACCTGCCCCTCTGTCGGTCAAATCTCACCTCTGTGTCTCTTAAAAGAATACTTGTCATTGGATTTAGGGCCCGTTCCAATGATCTAGGAAGATCTTCATCTCAAGATCCTTAGCTTAATTACATCATCAAGGACCTTTATGCCAAATAAGGTAACATTCACAGGTCCAGGATTTAAGATCTGGACGAATCTTTTAGGAGGCTACCATTCAATACCACTACAAGGTGTCTGTCTTAACATAATTCCATCTTCATTCAACTGTCTCCTTCAAAGTTTAAGTTTAATTTCTTTCTCAGTGTGATTACCAATAAATATTTGGAGGAGGGGGATGAGGAAGAAGATGAAATTCAAATAGAATGGACAAAAATATAATTATTTGGCTCTGAGTCAGTTATTTTTTAGTGTGAACTTGTGAAATTGACTGAAACAAAAAGTAAAGGCTAATCTTGTTGTGTGCTGACTTGGATTTCAAATAGAAATCTTATTTGATTACTGAAACATAAACAAGCTTTGTCTAACTCTAGGGATAAGTTTGCTTAGGGAACTCAATGTATAATTTCAAGATGAAGTTTTCCATGAATAGTGAATATTTGAAAGGCTTATAAAATATCTCTGTTTCTACAGAACCAGGTTCCTCTTACTCTGATGATACTATTCTTAGAATTGACACTGAAGTTGAACCCCCTTTTTCCACAGAAATATATAAGGGCTTGGAGTAACATTTTAAATTCTGAATGGGCTCCCTAAGAATCATTTCATCTTAGTCAAGCCTCAGTTTGTCATTATCTGTACAATGGATGGAATATAATAATAATAATAATATTAACAACAATAATGATCAAATCTACTTTTTGGATATTTTTTTTAAATCTATATGAGATAATCTTTGGAGAATATGTCTTGTGTTAACAAAAAATAAAGATGTTAACAAGCTTTTTATTATTATTATCATTATTATCAATGTGACCTTGACCCATATATACTAAAATGTTTTTTACCAAAAGGACATTTGGCAAGTCATGGAGGTAAAAACCATCTGATCCCATACTAGAACCCCAATCTTCTAAGTCCCTATCTAGACATCTTTTAGCTACACTTCATCACTATTAATGTGTTTAAGTGGCTTGAAGCATGCATCTAGTATACTTACACTATACCTTATAATCATTAAACCTTGGCCAGATGTGGTGGTTCACACTTGTAATCCCAGCGCTTTGGGAGACTGAGGTGGGTGGATCCCCTAAGGTCAGGAGTTTGAGACCAGCCTGACCAACATGGCAAACAAAACCCGGTTTCTACTAAAAATACAAAAAAAAAAAGAAAAACAGAAAAAGAAAACAAAGCTGGGCATGGCAGCTGATGCCTATAATCCAAGCTACTTGGGAGGCTGAGGCAGGAGAATTACTTGAACCCAGGGAGAGGAGGTTGCAGTGAGCCGGGATCATGCCACTGCCTTCCAGTCTGCACAACAAAGTGAGACTCTGTATAAAAAAAAAATAAAAATAAAAAAAATCATTAAGCCTCTATTATGTGTAATGCAACAATGAGACATTCAGATAATACCAGAAGGCTGTTTTCTACTACACATTTCCAGCCTCTCCATAATAACTGCAGAGTTATTCAATAAAGACCCAATGTATGAACAGGTTTATTATATCTGAAAGCATTTAATTTAACAGGGCTTGAACAGGGAGAAGCCCTTTAGGAAGAAACCATAAATCAGTAAAGTCAAATGCAGCATGCCAGTAATATGATGAAACTAAAAGAATACTTGTAAACACATTTAATAAGCAGATTAAACACAAGGAGGAAATTGTTAAAGAATTCTTAATGATTTGTGTTGATGGAATGCCTGAATAAAAAAGCAGACAATTAATCAAAGACAAGTGGATTAATGTTTGTTATTTGTGGCCTGGAGTTACAGGCCTAGTAAGAAAGAAAGGTGGAATGGCCCTGCAAAGGAAAGAATGCAGGGAAAAACAACGTGTAGAATAAATATTGTTGTTTTCCTTAAAACAAAAAGGTTGGTGGGCTGTAGAAAATCTCTCAGTCAAAAAAACTGATTACTAGCCACTAAATCAAGGATAATTATTTAAAAGTACCTAGCTCTAAAACACCTGAAGACAAAGCAGAAAAAACTTTACACAAAGTCAGCAATCATATTGCAACATTTGTGACATTTCTCTCGTCCTCCATTGGGTGGAGGCCTGCATGCACTGAAAGCTCTCTGTCCAGATCCTGCTTGAAGAATGTTCTTTATGACTTCATTTATTATCTTCTGAATTTCTATTCCTAAAATAATGCGTTTTATACCCAAATATGTTGTGTGTCACTGATCTTGTTCTGCTGAAATATACTTAAATAAAAATATGTAAATTTTGACAGAAATAGTAAAATCATATATAATTTTCACCATTCTCAAAAATCAAAGAAAGTCTTTCCACATCTCAGAGCAATTTCCTAGCTGAATAGGTAGACTTTATCCTTTATCTTGTATATATCTCAATCTTAAAAAACCCACAAATTAAAAATGGAAGAAAGTTAAACATTACATGAAGAATTACAGTAAATTTTTTTAGATAAAATGGCTTTTAAAATAAGCACTTTAAAAATAAATGTTTCAAAATTAAATGGCATAATGCAAAAGCTATAAGAAAACCAGCCTTTATAATTTGTCACTTTGCAGTCCCTTTTTTGACTTTTTTTGTTGTTTTTTCAGATTGACCCTTTTTCTAATAGTACATCGTCACACTGTTGAGCTCCAATTCATTAAAGGAAAAAATCGTGGCCACATTTCTGCAGCAACCCCTTCCCCTAGTTTGTAAATTCTAGGCTCAGTCTTAGCTGAGGAGGGGAGGAGAATGCACAGTGGGCAATGGGAATCACAAAGGTGGCCTTGCCTCCCTTGACATTTTTTCCATACATCTTTCTGAAAAAGGGTTCTGGATTTTCTTGTTTTCTTTTTATTTTTAAAGTTCATTTTACCGAAGCTCCAATTTCATAGGGATCTAAAATGTGTTTCATATCTGGTTTATTGTTCTCTCCCAAATAGTAGGAAAGGAAACAACATTTTCAAACATCCATCACCCACCAAGATGTTATGGTTTGAATGTGTCCGCCTAAAAGCTTGTGTTGGAAATTTAATTCTCAATGCAAGAGTGTTGGAAGATGGGGTCTAATGAGAGGTGATTAGGCCATGAGGGCGCCACGCTCATCAATGGATTAATGCTGTTATCATTGGAGTGGGTTCGTTACCAAGGGAGTAGGTTTTATAAACTAATGAGTCTGGCCTCCTTCTCTCTCTCTCTCTCTCTCTCTCTCTCTCTCTCTCTCTCTCTCTCTCTCCTTCCCCCTCCCACATCTCTTTAACCTTTTATCACGGAATAATGTAGCAAAAAGGCCCTCACCCAATGCCAACACTACCATCTTGGATTTCTGAGCCTCTAGAACTGTGAGGAAAGAAATTATCCAATCTCAGGTATTTTGTTATAGCAGCACAAAATGGAAGAAGACACAGGGCGTCACCTTCTGTAAAATCCCTTCTTTATCCCGTTCTGATTAGCATCATAAAATCCTTTCTTGGACTTAGTTCTGTCCATTGCACATGAGCTTAGGAGAGGAGGAGAGGTTCAAGTTACCCAAGAACTTTAAGGATGTCCAGCTTGTTCTTTTGCTTTTAGTCTCAGTCCTACAAACAGCTGCCAAAATATTTCATAAACTTCAACTTTTTCCAAACAATAATAGAATTAATCATTTTTCTTTTATGATTTATTATAGTAAGTTCTATATCACAGCTCAAAAGCATAGAATGAGGCCCATTTCAAATATTATATTGTAGTATCCAACTTCTATTGATACTTTTTCTATAACCTGGTAGAAGACTTTGTTTCTCATCTCTGTGGGCAGAGAGAAGACATTTATGCAGCCAACAAATATATGAAAAAATGCTCATCATCACTGGTCATTAGAGAAATGCAAATCAAAACCACATTGAGATACCATCTCACGCCAGTTATAATGGTGATCATTAAAAAATCTGGAGACAACAGATGCTGGAGAGGATATGGAGAAATAGGAACACTTTTACACTGTTGGTGGGAGTGTAAATTAGTTCAACCATTGTGAAAGACAGTGTGGTGATTCCTCAAGGATCTAGAAATAGAAATTCCATTTGACCCAGAAATCCCATTACTGGATATATACCCAAAGGATTATAAATTGTTCTGTTATAAAGACACACACACATGTATGTTCATTGCAGCACTGTTTACAATAGCAAAGATTTGGAACCAACCCAAATGCCCACCAATGATAGACCGGATAAAGAAAATGTGGCACATACACACCATGAAATACTATGCAGCCATAAAAAATGATGAGTTCATGTCCATTGTAGGGGACATGGATGAAGTTGGAAACCGTCATTCTCAGCAAACTGACGCAAGAACAGAAAACCAAACACTGCATGTTCTTACTCATAGGTGGGTGTTGAACAATGAGAACACATGAACACAAGGAGGGGAACATCACACATTGGGGCCTGTTGGAGGTGCTGGGGGATAGGGGAGGGAGAACAGGGGGTGGGGGGATAGGGGAGGGATAGCATTAGGATAAATATCTAATGTAGAAGGCGGGGGGATGGATGCAGCAAACCACCATGGCATGTGCATACCTATGTAACAATCCTGCATAATCTGCACATGTCCCCCAGAACTTAAAGTATAATTTTTTAAAAAAGAAAAGAAAATAGAAATGCAACTGATGTTTTAATGTGAATTTTGTATCTTGAAACACACTCACTTTCATAAGAACAGAAAGTGAGGAAACTGCCCTGGTGAGAGGTGAGATCCATCGCCTCCCTCCAGGCCCCTCCTCCAATTAGATATGAGATTTGGATGGGGACACAAATCCAAACCGTATCATTGCAAACGACAAAATTTTTGAAACTTTACTGAATTCATCTATTTGTTCTAAGAGTTTTCTGATGGAGCCGTTAGGCTTTTCTAAATATAAGATAGTGCTATTTGCAACCAGGGATAATTTGACTTCTTCCTTTCTGATTTAGATGCCCTTTATTTCTTTCTCTTGCCTACTTGCTTTAGATAGAACTTCCAGGACTATACTGAGTAACAGTGGTGAAAGTGGGAACTACTGTCTTGTTCCAGATCTTACTGGAAAGGCTTTCAATTTTTTCCCATTATGATACTAGTTGTGAGTTTGTCATGTATGACCTTTATACTGGCAAGGTACTTTCTATATCCAATTCTTTCAAAGATTTTTACCACAAAATGTATTTCGGTGCAATGTTTGTACTTCATTGTTGTACATAAACAAGATGTTTATGTACAAACATTGTTGTATATAAAACATTTTTGTTGTACATAAACATTACAAGTCTTCACACATTAAATACAATTTAACTTTTTTTCAAAAGTGTTTCTTTGGAAAGAATTAAAGGAGGAAGCTAGTATTTGGTTAAATATTTTTCTATGAAATGCTAATTTGAAAGACTGATGGATAAAATGGAATACCCATATTCAGACCAAATGAGAACTGAAATTACACAGTCAAGATTTTTAAACAGGTATCAAGGAAAGAGATTGGAAGAAGAAAGGACCAGATGAAACAAAGTCATGTCAGATCTAGGAAACTCAGAGAGTAATTAGTTAGGTGAAGAAAGGGAGACAAAAGAATACTTGACAGTTTTCCCCTTTGTCTTTAGGAAAACTACAGCCATTAAGGTAACTTTCTTTTCCTTTCTTAACTCCTATATTTGGATAAAGTTGAATCTACCTAAGACTCCAGGAATGACTCAGACAGCTATTGCTAAGCTAATCAATGCTTGCTATTCTCTTGCCAAACAGACTGGTTTAGAAATGGACACAGCCCAAATGGCAACAATAAGGTAAGAGTTGGTATCGGGGCTTTTGTATGTATGAAAAATCTAGGAGATTTACTCCCGTGTGACGAACTGTGTGTTAAAATGATGCAAAATGAAAGCTAACAAGTATTACAACAAGAAGTCTTAGAAATCAGGGGAACTGGAACTGAAGATGGCAATATCCTTGAAGACTTGGGTCAAGAAACTTAAGCATACAAGAATTGGAACTATTTGGTTATATGCATTTCCTATATTTTATTATTGTTAAAGTTAGGGTTGTATTTTCTGATAGTTTTAATTTAAACTACCTAATTGCTATGCCCTTATAAAAGAACATTTCTTTAGGATTGTGTATTGGTAGAGATGAAGAAAGTAAAACTTGAGGAAAATGGATAAACATGATTATCAGAAAATTAGGCCTAAATTTTTGCATAAAATCACATGAAACATGTACAAAAATAGGATTGTACTCATGATAGATTCCTTGGTTCTAATAACAAGTATTTAATAAATGTTAGTTCTCTTCTCTCTCTTGAAATATATCCCCTTAATGAACTATAGACTTAATAATAAAGTGAAGGAAGGCTATTCCTCCACACTCCTACTTCATTCATCTATTTAATGAATTACCTGGATGATCTCAGGCAGAGTTTTCCAACTGAGACACACCATTTGCTGTGAATGGATTACAGGTGAGTGGAAGTATTGATTATCCCAGTTCTTGAGGTATCTTTGAGTTAAGATGCTGCTAGGAGTTGTAATAAGCTCCAACATTCTAACAGGGTAACACAGTAGTAGTTTATTTCTTGCTTATGAAAGGGTAAAAAGTTAATGCTTCTGGTCAGCAGGTGGCATTTTTTCATGGGATAACTTAGTCACCAAGGCTCTCCTAGGGCTCTGACACTTACTTTTTCACCCACCTTCATTCAAACGTGTCACAGATTATTTCTGTCCATAATCCATGGTTAGACACACTTCAATATGAAGAAAGCTGGGACATCTAGTCCACAGCCAAGCAGCCATTTCCCAGAAACAACAATCCCATGGAAGGAAAAATGCATGTTTAAAATTAGCCAGCTCTGTTACAAGGGCTTGAGCCATTGACTTGTTATTTCCAGCTATGAACAATTATATCCATTTATCTAACTGTACCATTTAAATATGATTTTCTATGTGTGCCATGATGTAAAGAAGGTTAAGAAGCATTAAAGGTGCCATTCACTGGTACCCACAGTCTTGAAATTTTTCTACTTGGTTGTCTTAAATTCTCTGAATCTTCCAAGTATTCAGTAAATGTGGATTAGGCCTAACTTCATTTCTAAAACACACTTTTTTCCCATTTACCATTTAGTTTAGCATGTGTGGGGAAAAAATATTTATTCCCATCTTAGATTCATGGTGGAGGCCCCTATAAAGCAAGATTAACAAGAGAAAAGCATATAAATTAATATAATTTTTATGTGACTTGGGAGCCTTTATATGGAAATGAACACCCAAAGGTTAACCTGTGTGGTTTTTATGCTAGATTTGCTGAAGAAGTGGACAGTCAGGCTATGTTCCTAGGATACAAGACAAGACAAACAGGAAAATTATAGCTGACCTCAAGAAAGATAATAAACTACCTAGGTGCCTCTAAACCGATTTAATCAGAGCCACAATGCAAATAAATGTTTTCTTCTGTTATGCTGAATTTGGAAAGGAAGGGAAAAGGAGGTTTTTACATTGTCTTGACCAGGCACTGCAGGCAGAGATCCAGGAGAGCTGATCTTGGTAAGCATGCTTACCTCGCACCAGCTTTTTACAGGTACTCCAGAATCTCATCTGCAGGCTCCGGAGCAAGTTGGGTGGATACACACCTCATTTGGTGCCAGACACTATAGGACAAAAGAAATATCCTTCCTTCCCATCTTAGGTTCATGGCTGAGGCCCCTGTTATCAAAAGACAGTTTAACAAGAGAAAAACATAAAAATTGATTTAATAAATGTTTTGCATTACATGGAATTCTTTGGAAACGAAGACCCAAAGAAACAGATATATCTATATATTTTTTATGCTAGGTTTGATGAGCAAGTGAATAGTTGTGGAGAAGTATAATTGGATAGAAAAGTATAAGCTGATGGTAATAAACTAGGGAGAATTTAGCAAGGCTTGTTTGTTCAGACATTTCTCTTTATACCTGTGTCTTCAGAGATAAGGTTGTTCCGTTCCTCTGGGTATAGGAAGAGACCTTTAAATGAAGGTCTTCTGCCCAACTCCAGGGGAAGGCCAAAGAATCTTTCCTAGGTTTTTTGCCTGTTTCAGAGTAAGGGAAATAGGAAGGTAATGGTGACCATCCTGCTTCTGCTGTTTTCTTACAGGTGCCATATTTGGTGATAGCATATCCTGAACCCTATCACACTGTACCACTCTTGTTTCTTTTCCTCTTCGTCTTGGCTTTGCCTAGTAGACACTTCATGCTTACTCATTGTCTTTCATCTTCAACTATGCTGGGACCCTGATCTTATCTGTCAAAGTCATTGCCACTCATTCATAATGAAATAGGCAATGATAGTAATGTAGTTCTCCACGTGTAAAGTAGAGAAATGATTATCTAAATTTTTAATGTCAAAATGTATTCATCTTTTAACATGTAAGTAGTTACGTTAGAGGAAATGGATGACACGTAAATGCCTTCGTAGAAGACTTTTCTATAAAATAAAAATAAATTAATTAAAAATCTCTTTATTCCTTTCTCAGTTTATGTTCAATTTTACCACACTCATATTTCCATTATGCTAAAGAATAAAAATAGAATAATTTATATTATGTACATTATCTAAGTTAGCTCATTCCTATAATAAGCCCATAACTTCTGCAGCAAAGATTATTATTTATCAAGGTGGCATTATTTTGTGGCTCAAAGTGAAACCCTCCATTAATATTTACTAGTGACATCTTATTTTCTTCATCCAATGCCTGTAGACTTTATACATTAATGCTACATGTGGTCTTAGATTATCAGATCCCTGGCTGGTTGCTGAATCATTCCGTTAAGCACATAGTCCAGTGCTTTGTATTCCTTGTTACAAGGGAGGAGTGTGCTTCATATAAGCCATTAAGGACTCAGAACTCAGCTACTGAGTCATCTTGAATACTTGGCTTTCGAGGTCATCCTGAGCATTACCATCCAACAGGCAAAAGAAGAAGTGGCATGGAGCGTTCCACAGAGGAGGATTTGGGAGGCCAGTCCTGGAAGGGCCACATATCACCTATGCTTCTTTTCTACTGTGCCCGATTGAGTCCTTCAACTGCACCTAACTACAAAGAAGACTAGAAATGTGATTTGGCTGGGGAAACGAATTTGGTAAACAGCCAGTGAGTCTGCCATACTGTGAAAACTGGCCTTTATTTTAACTTTAAAAATTTATTTTATCCATTTGTCTTGTATATTATATTAAATTCAAGCTTCAGAGTCTTCATTCCAGCAAAAATTCCCACCTCAATCTTACCAAATTAATTTCTCACTATGCCATGCAAAGACCTTTCTTTTCATCCAAACTAATTTATTTTCTATTCACCAGTCCTATCGCTATGCCTTTTCATAGGTCATTTTAATTTATTGTGTCTGAATAAACCTCCTCATCTTCTCCCAACCACTAATTTTTTGGAAACATTACTTAAAATTCATCTTTTCTACAAAAATTTTCATGATGAATAAAGCTGTATTCCTGACCACACTTACACATTTAGCCCTTCAGTTATGTATCAATTTCTCCTCTCCTTTCTTCTCTCATGTTTATTTCCAGGAGCCTTAGGAAGGGTAAGAGTTAGGGGTAAAAATTCATGAACAAGTTCCATAGTCTATGTGACTCAAGGTGAAACCTTCCACTAATGTTCCTTTGATGGCATCTTATTTTCTTTATCCAATGCCTGTAGGCTTCTTCATAAGCTAATGTTACATCTGGTGCTGGCCTATCAAATTCCCAGGTGGTTGTTGAATCTTTCTATAGATATGCCCATAATTCTACTCTTCCAATTCATATTATTTAGAATAGATTGAAGGAAATAGGAAAATTTGGAGAAAAAAAGGTAAAAGTAACATATGAATGTTTCTCATTTTTTTGTTTATCACCTCTTATAAAAGCAAATGCCTGTTTTAAGTTTTCTTGTGTGGGTATTTGGGGATAAAACGTTTTGGGAGAGAATGGTCAGGTGCTGTCCCAAAACAGTGGGAAGGACCCAGCTAGCTTCTGTTATGGCCTTGGCACCAGGTCTTAAACCCTGCCAGTGCTAAACAAGTTTTTCTTTTTCTTTTCTTTCTCCCATGAGGGATTCTCAATCCTGTTTCCATTAGAATCACCAGGAAAGCATTTAAATTGCTGATCATCATATCACCCTGTAGCCTCCAGCTGGTGACCTGATGATGGTCCCACAGTTCCTAAGTGAACATTCCCACTTTGCTATCCTCTGCAGCAGGGCCTTCTCAAAACTTACTTGACTTTGTTTCTCCTCAAGGTTCCCCTGGATAATGTCTGATCACCCTGGCCTGTTTCTAGCTCTTAAGAGTAGAAAGAATCTAAACTGAAAGAAAATTTTCTTAAGCCATGGAACTTGTTCTATTTTGAATGTTCTGAAAGTAACTCTGGTCGCTTACTCCTATAATCCCAGCACTTTGGGAGACTGAGGTGGGCAGATCACCTGAGGTCAGGAGTTCAAGACCAGCCTAACCAATATGTAAAAACACTGTCTCTACTAAAAATACAAAAATTAGCCGGGTGTGGTGGCACATGCCTGTAATCCCAGCTACTCAGGAGGCTGAGGCAGAAGAATCACTTGAACCTGAGAGGCAGGGGTTGCAGTGAGCTGAGATTAGGCCATTGTGCTCCAGCCTGGGCAACAAGAGCAAAACTCCGTCGAAAGAAAGAAAAGAAAAGAAAAAGAAGAAAAAGAAAGAAAGAGCAAAGATTTCCTTTTAAAAATCAGCTTTCTGAGATTTTTTTACAATCTCAAATTACCAAATTAATAATTTGTTTTGTTGTAGAAATTTAAATACTTTAAAAATAGGTATTTTTCTAATGGTGAAAGTAAGCACATTTTCTAGAAAATAGACCATATTCCCACATTTGCATGAATTAATTTACTTGTATTTATTGAGCACCTAACAAGTGACAAAGATTCTCTGCTTGACCAAAATTTAGTCAGGCTTCTGCATCTTCTCTTTGGCCCATGTGTACATTTTCTTGTAAAATCCAGTTTTAGCAGAGAATGCTACTAAGTCGGTTTAGTAAAAAACTTCATCCTCAGTATCTGCTGACCACTATAATATATTCAGTTCCTCCTTCCCCAGGTGATATCTGCTCACCCTGGCCTGTTTTCAGCTAGAATACTATTAGGATGGTTTAGCCAGAATCGCTCTTACCTCTGATGTTTCCTCTTTATAATTTTCCAGCCTCTGACTCCACTTGATCCTTGACTATAAATTACCTTTCATATAATGGTCCTGAATAAAGTCTTTCATACTGTGTTTTAACATATATAATTGAATATTTTTTATTCTTTAACATAAGGATATATTACCTTGTACTCTGCTCTGTGAAAAATTAAACAGAAATCAAAACTAGAGCCAATTCTTTTTCAGGAAAAGAAAATAGATAAAAATAGATGAGATAATAGTACAGAAACATGTTAATAGTCACTGAAAATGATAGACATTAAATAGATGACTAAGAACTCTCTGAGAAAAAGAGAGATGAAGCAGCTGACAACAGAGAGGAATAGCCACGGGAGTCATCTTGGTAATAAGAAACTATGCTGTGTTCACTGCTCTTGAGAAGCCTAGGTTTCTTGTTGGGAAGGAATAGAGGACAAAGTTGATTTATTACAACTGGGCCATTGATGAAGATACATAATGCAAAAACTGAAGAATTCAGACTTTACGCTGTAGAAAATGGCAAAATTGGTTAGAAGAGAGGCAGATATGGCCTGTAGCTCATTTGACTAAGATAACAATGGCATATTTATTATGCACTATATGTTACAGAGTGGCCAGAAATACTCAGGGCAAGTGGTGGGAAGAGTGTGAACAAGTACCTGAAAATGAATTATCCAGATATGATAGGATTTTTAAAGCATTTAGGTATACCTGGGTAGATATACGCAAAATGTAACAGGCCAAAATGTTTACCAACTACTCCCAATCATATGTTAACAAATCTTAATTCTGATGGACGGCTCCACCTCTTAGGAGATTAGTCAGTGTGAATCTGCTCTGAAAAGTAAAAACTCATTTACAGAATTCTTTGTGTGTTAAGCCTTGTGCTAAGGGTTTTGCAGGTACTAATTTATTTAATACTCCTTTATTCTTTCAAGTGGATATCATTATCCCCATCTTCCAGATTGAAAAAACTGAGAGGTAGAGAAGCTAAATTACAATCCTGCGAGTCTCTAGCTGGTAGCTTGTGGCTTACGGCTTTGAACCCTCTTCTACCTGATTTCAATAACTATGCCTTTAGCTAACTCATGCATTGCCAAAGTTAAGCTTCTGAGACTACAACAGTGGGTAACAAGCCTCGATTGTGATAAATCTGCCCCGGTGCTTGACACCATTTGCATCCTATTGGCAAAATCAGAAATTTGTGTCCTAACTGTGCAGTGCATCTCATCATTTCAAAAGCTGCCTTCCTCTTCAGCCTCTTTAAAAACTCTTCACCAATCTCCATACCTGAGCCACTTGGGCCTTCCAGTTCTTGGGAAAAGCTCAATTCCCTCTTGGCTGAAGACATTAATACCCTTCCCTGATTCCAGAAACTTTCACTTCTGGCATCCTTCTCACACATTGCCCAAAGATAACTAAAATTTCATAAAACATAAGATCATTATTTTCTACTGCTTCATTTATTCTCACTTCTCTGCCGGTTTCAAATTACTACATCAGCTGAATTCTAGCCTGTTTCTCATCCCAAAGTGAAGACGAGCAGCAAAACTTTCATGCCTTATTTTTTAAAAAGCATAAGTATGTTAGCAGCAGTGAATCAGTATGGATTTGCAGCAACCTCCATTCTTGCCTTCTCAGAAGGAAGAGCTCAACCAAGGGGGCATAAGGCAGTGAGAGACGAGGCACGTTTTAGAACAGAAGTGAGAGTTTTTTTAAAAAGTTTTAAAGCAGAAAGGAAAGGAAGTAAAGTACGCTTGGAAGAGGGCCAAGCAAGTGACTTGAGAGACTATAGTGCAGTACTTGGGCTTTGACCTAAGGCTTTATACATAGTCATGCTTCCAGGATGTGCATTACTTACCCTGATTCTTCCCTTGGGGTAGGCTGTCCACAGGCACAGTGGCCTGTTAGCACTTGGGAGGGGCCGCACATGCAGTGTGTATACTGAAGGTGTGCACATGCTCACTTGACGCGTTTTCCCCTTCCCAGTTGAACGTTGCTAGAGGAAGGTGATAGGCAGTCAAACGCTGCCATTTTGCTGCCTAGTGCGCATGCCTGAGCCCAGCTGCCCAACTCCTGATATCTTATCAGGAATCAGCTGATCACTAGCTTTAGCGTTTTCTATCTACTGGGAGACTGCCGTCCCTGATGCCAGCTGCGACCAATTATTATTTTAATGAGACAATTTAACAATCGCTTTACCATTACCTGATGGTTGCCTGACGTTCCTCATTTGCTGGGGCGGGCTCGCCTGCCCTGCTCAGGTCTGCCTAGCTACCCACTCTAATAAGTCCAGTGGGATTCTCCCTGTCTCACTTCCTACTTTCTCTCTCTTCCTCAACTCAAATTAGAGCCCTTAGGATTAACAGCTTTCCTAGGACAAGGGACATAAATGGTTAATGTTTTGATTCTTTTTCAAAGAAAAAATGGCAAACCTTCTCTTCCTACTCTTACTAAGCCCCAGACAGCAATCCAAATTAGAGTTAAAAATAAATAAATAATAATCATGTGAACAAATCCCTTAAGCACAGGAGGTAGTCAAGTCACCAAAATTTGAAAGATTTCACTAATGCAGAAAATTACTTCTTTGATCTCTTACTCACTTGGAACCACGTGTAATCAGGGGCTGATACAAACACACCTTTTGAAAAATTGCTTTACTATGGGCGAGGTGGCTCACGCCTGTAATCCCTGCACTTTGGGAGGCTTCAGCATGGAGTGAAAAAGACCAGTCATGAAATGTTCTAGACATGTTTAAATATCTAAATCAAAATTACATTTATCAACCCTAAATATAAATAATCTAAATTTAATTCACAAGAGGAGGTTTGTGAGTTAATGAGCATCAGTAATCTCATGGACTCTGAATGTGTTTTATTCTTTCAACATTCAACAGAATGTTTGTTGCAACCTGCAGGTGGAAAATTCTCAAATCCAGCCTAAAAATACATGAAGGAGGGCGACAGAAGGAGAAGCAAGTGAAGAACAGAAAGTTACTGTGACAAGTACAGCAGATCTTCATACTATAATGTAGAATATGAAGAAACACAGAACCACATGCATTTATTCAAGAAGTTGCTCTTAATCTGGGTTTAGTAACTTTGTTCTACATATTTTGAGTGTGAGGGTAAAATACTTTCTTCCTTTCATTTTGGTGTCTGGACATGAGCCTACTTGGCACTATCTACCATAGAATACAGACAAGACTAAACAGGCTTTCTAAAAAATTAGCTGATTTTGGCAAAGTAGTGGGTGTGCAGCACCAACTGCTTACCAGTCTATGAAGATAATGATTAACATTTGGCTTCTTGTTCTCTCATTTACTACCAAGACTTCTTACCCTTTGATCGTCTTTCTACTTCAACTGTTACTCTTTAGTTCCACAAATTATTCACACATACTACATTTGGTTTTCCCTTTCATCTTTCTCATCCATTGTTTCTCTTATCCACTAGTTAATCTTTATTGAATTATTTAGGAAAACCCCCTAATGTGTAATGTTATCCCAATCCCATTTTTCTTCACTGAAGGTCATATAAATAACACTATGTTTTGCCACAAAATACCTTGTCCTAACTTTGCCTTTAGATTTACAGTGCTCCAGAGTTAATATGAAAACTTTGAGAAACCCATTATTACTATGTAAAGTATTTGAAAATCAAGAGAAATTGATCTTTACAGAATTCTAAAGATCTTAAATATTATAATCAGTGACTATAAAGAATAACAGATACACAATTTTGTTAAATAACTTGGAATAAAATTATAATTTGCCTTAAGGAAGTTAATGTTAATTACATTTGGAAAATTAATCACAGGAAGAGAGTCTGAAAACTTGAACCATAGGTTCAGCCATACCATGAATTCTTTTTATTTAATACATTTTACACATCAAACAATATACCAGATACTGTATTAGATATTTCACTATTATGACATTAATACTATGCAACTGTATGTAGTAAATTTTATCATTCTCTACTTTACACAACAGGAAACTAATTATCAGAGTGGTCATATAACAAACCCAATTGACACAGCTAAGATGTACCCACATTGGAATCTAGTATTAAAGACACACCACACTGCCTCCCTCAGCTAGATGCTACCTGAGACAGATTAATTTTTATTTCTCCCTTATTTTTATTTAAATGAAATAAATGTGCATACAATGTTCTAATACTGGTGTAGGGGTGGAAAAAATACTTTTTCCTTATCTATCTTGTGTTCATGACTGAGACTCAAATAATGAAAGACAGATTAACAAACAAACAAACAAAAAACTAATTTATATAAGTTCTAAATGACACAAGAGCCTACATAAGAAAATGAAGACCCAAAAAAACAATTAAACCTGAGGGTCTTTTAAATAGAAGGTATGATAAAGAGTAGATAATCATGAAGCAATTTAATAGGGCTAAGGGGTATGATTTAATGGTAACATACTGGGGTAAACTTAGCAAGTCCTGTATGTGTCCGTCTATCTTCCAAGATGAGAATGCTGTTTTCCTGTGGGTATTGTGAAAGCACCTCTCACATGGTCTCAAACCCTGCATCAAAGGAAAAGGGTGGGTGAAGGTAAGAGTGAACTTCTCCTCCTGTGGTTTTTCCCAATACCATCAGCTTAAAATATTCAGTATGCCATGATGCCATGTGTTTGGATAGCTTGTCATCAGCCCTGTCACTTGAATAGTCCTACAAGGCTCAAATAACACACACAAAAAAGCAATACCTTGTTCACCTCTCCCCACCCAAGTTTTATTTTAGTTGTTTTGATATTTACGTCCATATTTCTAAATAACGTTTATATATTATTTTACTTTCAAATTTTAGACATCATTTACTTATGCACATGCTCTTTTGAGGTGTTTTTCCTTTACCCGTCAAATGTTCCTAGAGGAAGGTCACATACCAGTTAACTCAGCCGTTTTGCCTCTTAATGCGCAGGCTTGAGTCCATTCGCCCAAATCCTGAGATCTTTTTGGGATGCCGATGATCACCAGCTTTAAGTGTTTCTATCTGCTGGGAGACTGCCTTTCTCTGGTAGTGGCTGTAACCAATTAGTTTAGACACACCATTTAACAGCCACCTGCCCATCACCTAATACTCACCTGACATTCCTGGTTGGTGGGATTCGGGGAGCGGCCATTTCCTGCTCTGCTCATGTCTGCCTAGCTACATACTGTTAACAGTCATGTTAAGAAGCAAATATTTTATCTTTAAATACGAACATAATTTATGTTTAAGAAATAAGGTATTAGGAGTGAATTACATTATGAAGTTTCTATATTTATTTTTTGGTAATAATTTAGGCTCTCAATCACTTATTTCATTTATTATCTGTGTTATATTGGCTACAGTCAAAAAGATTTTAGAATATGAAAATGAAAGAAAATTAAAATGGCAATAAAATACTGTTGTGTATCTTTTTCATCTTTTATCTCTCAAAATGATTTTAGAGTCAAATTTTCTTTTCCATGGTTTTAGACTTATTACTGAATATGCATTAACAGAAAACGTAGCAAACTGTCTTCTTAGAGCACTTCTTGTCAGTAACTTCGGAAGGTTGGCATAAGAAACAAAAGCTGAATCCTTTCCTCTGTCCGAACTTTTTTAACCTAAGAAACATTGCCAATAACATGAAGACCAATTTTCAGAAAGAGACCAAGAGACAGAGAGAGAGGAAGAGAGAAAGAGAAAGAGGAAGAGAGACGGAGACAGAGAGAGGCAAACGAAGACAGAGAATAGGGGTCAGCCATGTCTTTTTTGCCTAAACTCAGGTTTAAATTCAAAACGATTTACTTTCAAAAGTTGAGGAGAGAAAAATGTTAGGTTCAAGAAACATGCAGTCCTACTAAATTAATAGAATGAAGACCATGATGTTTTAAAAGGAAAGCATATTTTAAGTAGCAGTTGAGAACATAGCCAGGTAGACAGCCTTGATTCAAATCTTCCTTCTGCCACATCCTGCTCCTCTGAACTCATGTAAGCCTTTGGACATTTCTAAATGTCTTTCCTCATTTATAACATATAGCAAAGAGTAATACATTCATAGAATTATTGAGGCATCAATAAGAATATGCATGAAACACTGTTCTGTAGAGAACCTCATAAACTAGGAAGATAAACTATCACTCTTAGCAATTTCACTAATCAACAACACTTGTTGAATGCCTACTGGCAATGTGATAGAAATTGCAGATATCTCAGTAAATAGATCAAATTTTCTACCTCTTGGAGGTTACATTCTAGTGAGTGTACACACAATAAACAAGTAAATATAAAGGTGTGAAAAATGCTACAGAGAAAAATAAAGCAGGGTCATGTAAAATATTTTTCTCGTAGATAACATTTTGATATTGCCTCTACTGATGACAGGTGGTATCAATTCATCCAAATGTATATAGCATATAGCCTCGGTGTGTATGTAGTTGGCTATACTGTCCAGGCTTGTGTAAGTACACTCTATCAAGTCCACACAATGATGACGTCACCTAAGGATGATTTCTCAGGACATAGCCCCATAGTTAAGTGACATATGACAGCACAAAACACAAAAGAAACAGAGAAATGAGGCAGTGAAAGGAGACGGGGGCCCTAGAGAGAATTTGGAGATTGAAGATGTTGTAAGATGTTTTTCAGCTTATATTCATATGGAAAGTGATTATGGAAAGAAGAGAAGACGACAATTGCTGGGTTGATGACCTTGAGTAGGTAAGAGGGAGTGGGTTCTAATGGACAAGTTGCGGGCTGGTGTTAAATGAATGAGCCTGGAGAGTTCACCCACTTTAACAGGACTGAGAGTAGAGTGAGTGAGTACTAACCTGGGCATGTTGGCGGTTGGTAGAAGATGTGGGAAAAATTCTCTGTTTTGTTTTGTTCTTAATGAAATAAAAAGTAAGGTCATTGGCTGAAGCTTTGATTTAATCCTTTGGGAAAATGAGTTAGAAGTGTGGGAAATCAGAGTAAGAAAAGTGAAGATCTCTTCAGAAAAGTGATAACTTTTCTCAAGACCCACAGAAATAAAAGACTCCTAACTTTTCAGTTAGGATGGTCAGTGTCTACCTGCTCTACACTGGCATATTTAAAAGACCCTCTCCAGGGACCAGCCCAAGAATAAAAGGTTTTCTCCTAAATAACTTTTTGTTATTGCCTGTGCTGAGTACAGCTGCCTTTCCTACTCAACTTACACAATATGCAGTATGTATTTTTGAGGGGCTGTGTTATGTTTGAGGGCTTTGTTCTAGGCGTTGTGGAGAAAACACAGTAATTTCTATTCTCAAAATAGTTTTGCTTTTGCTGGGGGAACAGACGATTAACAAGGAAAAAGCCAAAGGGACAATTACTATGGGAAATATTTGGTATGAAAGAAGAAAAGGAGTATGGTCGGTGAGGTACAATTTGAAACAGGGTAGTCACAGAAGACTTTATTTAGAAAGCAAAGACATGATGTAAGTGAGTGAGACATGGGATAGCTCAAATAGATCCATCTTGGAATATCAAATGCAAATATCCAGAGGTAGGAGCTTACCATTTTTATTCTTGGAAGAGCAGGGAAGCCATGGCACTGGATGCCAAAATTGTAGGCAATACAAGCAAAGGGAGGAGAGCTCATATTTCATTGCCTTTTTACTGTGAGTGAGACAAGAAGCCAGGGGAGCTTTGAAAGAAAGAAATGGTAACCAAAAATATACTTTAAAAGTATACCTCTGGTTGTTGCACTGAAAACACATAGAAGGATAGAAGGTAGTGAGGTGTGTTTGGTAAACCAAAGTAGCTCCAGACAAAAGCCTAATACAAAGGCAAGCCAGACCCTTGAGAAAATGGGATATCTAATCAGGAGGTGTTGGTTAAATCACCAGAGGTTCTTGGGAGTGAGCTATTTCTAGGTCAGCATGTTACCCTGGAAGTCCATAAAATACAAAAAATAAGATCTATTTCCTTGACAGTGAATGTGAGAATGTACTATGTTTTAGGTAGATTCCTAGAAGGCAATAGCATCTGGAAGTTCACAGACAACTGTGCAGGACTAGTTATAACACTGACACCAGATTTCAAGAACGAACGGCAATATTCAACTTCAGTTCACTGATCTCTCTCTGAATTTTGTGCTTCAGGAATCTCCTTTGGATTTAATAATCTCCAGTAACTCCTGAATAATTTTAGATGGGGAAAGGCTAGCAATTCAATACCTGCAAGGGGATGAGGTCCTTAAGGAAATTGGGGAAGATATTAAAATATGTATGTTTTTTAAATTGGCAATGCAGTAAATTCAGGTGATACACTGTGATGCATTTCATCACTCCATTAAAATTTTTAGTCTATATAAAACATTAATATAGGAGTATTAACATATAAATGGTAAACGGATGAAAGCAGAGGCTTGGTATTCAATGTTTTGAAGTCAAATCTATATTAGTGAACTTTTTTTTTTCAAGGCAGCTCACTCTGCTGCCGAGGCTAAGTGCAATGGTGTGATCATGGCTCAGTGCAGCTTTCGCCTCTCAGGCTCAAGCGATCCTCCCACCTAAGTCTTCTAAGTAGCATGGACAACAGGACCACGGGAATATACCACACCTCTTTCATTTTCTTTTTTTTTTTTTTTTTGTAGAGATGGGACTTTTCTATGTTGCCAGGCTGGTTTCTAACTCCTAGTCTCAAGAGATACTCCTGCCTTGGCCTCTCAAAGTGCTGGGATTGCATACGGGAGCAACCACACCCAACCAGCAATGGACCTTTGTCTTTGTATGAGTCCTAACCTAACTGGGTAAGTCCTAGCGTAACTGTGTGATCTTGGGCAAGACATAGAGCCTCCTTGAGCCTTCACTATCTCATATGCAAAGTAATATATTTAAAGTATGATGAATATTATATTTTAAAGTGTATTTGAAAATATGTTGCAAACTGTAAAATTCTGGAAATACTGTAAGAAGCAGGGAAATAGTCTACAAGTTTTTAATTTTATACTTTCTATACTAAGCATTTATTTCTACTATAAGGGAATTAAATATTAGTATATTTTCTATTCCTGATGGTTTTTCTTGTTTTGGTGAAGTTGCCAAGAAGGAATAAACAAACAAAAAAATTAAAGGTAGGAAGAGAAAGCAAGAGAAGTGATTTGATTGTTATAATCTGAGTGAGTGATTTAGGCCCCAATTGTAAGCAGAAAAGTTTTTCCCTGAACTAAATATTTCCCTCAAAAACTCCTGTAACTTCTCTGGCAGATACAATCTAGGGGAAGAAACATCACATTTCTGGTTTATAAAGTAAAACCTGAGAAGCAGGGAAGCAAATTCTTTACAGCTAAACAATGTACTACTCAAATCATTAAGGATGATACTGGACTCATAATATAGGGCTTTGTTTACCATTATCCTATTTCAAAAACATTATCATCCCGTCTCAAAACATATGCTGTTGCTTAAATGCCTGGCAACTCCCATTATTTTTAGATCTTTTTTCTTCCTTTTCCCAAGTTTATAGATTTTCTATTTACTAGAGACATTTAAGAAGTTCTGGTTATTGCTTTGTAACAAACCACTCCAAACTTAGTGGCATAAAGTATCATTCATTTTATGCTCATGTATTCAGTAGGTCAGAAATTTAAGGCACAGCTGGGATAACTTGTCTTGGGACGTCTTTACAGCTCTCTATGAAGTCTGGGGCTCCAGCTGGGATGTTGTGAGGCTGTGGTGACTCAAATGGCTAAGGATTAGAATCATCATCAGACTCCCATAGTAGGCACTCAGGCTGTACTGGATTGGGACTGTGGACTCACAAAAGACCTTTATTGATAGCTAGGATTTTTTCAGCATAGCAGCTGGATTCCAAGGGTAAGCTTCTGCAGAGCAAATGTAGAAAGAACCAAGAAGACGTTGTATGAATGTGAATGACCTAAACGCAGAAGTCAATAACCTTTCTTTATTGATTGGAACAGTCACAATCTTACCATGACTCAAAGCGACAGGTCATAGACCTTGCCTCTTGATGAGGGAAGTGTCAAAAATTTGTAGCCATTTAAAAATATCCCTATAAATGTATATGCTTACTATGTACCCACAAAATTTTAATTAATATATACTTTGAAAATTTACTGCATAAACTATGGGTAAAGGCTAAATATAGAGCACAGACTAATTGCTAAATGTATGAGTAAGGAGGTGTGTGTTTTAATCACTGTTGGGTGCTTTCCCATCATTCATTATCTTCAACAAACTGTCCACATACTTCAAGAGTAATAGATAAGTACATTCCAGTGGAGGACCTGATGGGTCTAAGGGAACACAGCCTTAGCCAAACAGTTACATGGTGTTTCTCTGGACACAGAATTAGTTCTGGAAAGAGCATGCATAACAATTCAGATGACTGGGATGCATTTTCAGAGACTGTTGAGAAACTATGTTGCTTTTGTCTCTCTGCCTCTGAATATGGAGTCTGGCTTGAGACTGACCAATGGTCTGTTGCAGACATGTAGATAACAGCTTGAGAAAGAAAGCAACATAGGAAGCCAAGCAGAGCAAAGGAATTCACAGACAAATGGAGGCAGAGCCTTGATCAAACCGTGTCTGCTCAGAGCCCTTTTGTTGTAGTTTTCAGTTCCTTACACCATAAATTACCCACCCTGACTTGCTTAGCTACACTAACTTGGATTTTATGTGTTTTGTGTTTATAATCTGTGCTCAGAAGCATTGTTACTGACACAGTCTATATAAGAGAGATAAATTAAATGTAAAGGAAAATGATTTAGTCTCAAATCCTCTTAAAATATTTATCACATAATCCTTTTATGCTTTTATCGATGATTTATTTAGGTTTGTGTAATTCTAAAACTGTTTTATTTGGAGAATGATGTAAACTGAATAAAAACAATCCAAATTACACTTCTCAAACATAATTAATAACTGGTCTTTTTCGTTCATCAAAATCTACCTTAATTTTACAATGTACTCTACATACTTTTTTAAGTGGAAGGAAGTCACATTTCTCAAACATAATAACTGCTCCTTTGGTTTATCTAAATCTACCTCAATTTTAAAATGTATTCTATATGCTTTTTTAAGTAGAAGGGGGTGCAATTTTGAAACAGGAAAGCTTTTGATGTTACAGATTAATCGATGACTTTTTCATCCATCATAATCCAGACACAACATGTCTTCCATTCCTATTTGGAGTTTCCAGAAACTTCTTTATTGCTGTGTAAATACTTCTGTTACATTGTTTACATTGTTATGTATGTCTGCCTCCAATTACTTGTGAGCACTTCCAAAGTTTATCTTAGTTCGTTGTGAGCACTCCCAGAGTTTATCTTAGCTCCTAGCACGTAATGAATGCTCAGTAGATTGCTGAATCAACGAATGAATGCCCAGATGGAAATCAGAGTAAAGAGCATGAGAAAAAGTTGATGAGTAAATTAATTAAACTCTTTTGATTATGTTGCAGAGTGTGACTAATTTTTTAGGATAGTCCAGTAGTCATATTTTTGGCACCATAGTATAGAGCAGAATTCTGTTTATTCAAAATGATTGTTTAATTATGCACACTTGAAACGTGCAGCTTAAGTAACCATTGTTGATCTTAAATCATCCATATAAATATATTAACTTCTGAATATATGCTAATCTTATGCATAGGTATATTATTAGTCTAAGCAACTTGATAGTTCTCTTGAATTATTTTTCTCCAAAGTACTACAAGTATAGTACTTTTAAATGATAAGGTATTACTATAAATTTATTCGCTCACTTTAGAAAGTCAGATTTAAAGAAACATGTTATAACCTCTCCAAAATTTTTTATTTTCTCATAGAGGCGTAAGTGGGATCAATGAGATTGCAGGGTTTGGCAACGCAATTAAAAATTCTGACTTACGAAGCCATGTTCTATAACCTTTAACAATTTCTTAAGTTCTTTTCCGATAAAATGAAGGTAAGTATACTTGGAAAGTTAAGTTGCTTTAAGGTCAAATTGTTAATGTCTTTTAGTATTAGCAATATTAATGTGGGATTGTACATCTTATATGCATATAAATGCACATTTGAAATGCTTGGAAATTATTTCTAAATCCTTAGTTTTAAAATTGGTCTTTGGAAATCTAAACAACATTTAAAAATTTACATGTTAATTATCGATGATAGTCCTCTTAAAGATTTGGGACGAGCACCTTTAGCATCTATCCCTCTCCCTATTGCCAACACAGACAACTTTTTTTTTTCATATTTCAGTTATAATTAAGAATGGAAGTTGGTTATTGTTTTAAAGTTTGTTAACTTGATTCTCCTACTTGAAAGATGGTTTGTTTTTAATTTTATTGTAAATTGATACTATAATTATATATATATTCATGGAGTATAAAACTATATGTGTAAAATGTAGAATGATTAAATCAAGCTGATTAACATATCTGTCACCTCAACTGCTTATCATTTTCTGCAGTGAAGACATGTTTTTTGTTTGTTTTTTAAGTTTTAATTTTTGGAAAGAGTACTAGACTTGAAACTGGGTTGATATCGACACTCCATTTGCATTTCTGTATTGTGAATTTCAGCAAATTTTCTAGGCTTTGAAATATTAGTTTCTTCATCTATCCAAATTGGCTAAGGCTAGACATTCCACACCAATTTTGGCTAAAATTTAATGTGACTATATGTTGAAATTACAGCAAGTAAATAGTAATATCCAAATTTTTTAGTAATCCATTTCTTCATAATTTACTTCCTGTGAGTAAAATATTCCTGGGTAAAATATTCCTTAGTAGCCTTTCCAAATGCCTTTCATTTTCCAAGCCCTTTCTCACAGTGGCTTAATTTTGTCTTGTAGGTTTGAAAACAAAAACAGGTATAACGGTATAAGAACCCACATACTTCATTTGCTCTATTATGGCTTTCCCACCAAAATCACAGACACACACACATAAACATTCACTTTTCTACAGCAAGAGAAGAGGCATTTTAGAGATGACTAGTGCATAACCTCTACGGAGAACAGGTACGTAAGATATTGAATATATACTACCTATACTCTCTCATTGTGGAAAATGTAAGGTCTATTAATAAATAGGCATTCCATATAAAAACACAGGTTTTTATTAGGCTATTTGTTGTTTGAGACAGAGTCTCGCTCTGTTGCTCAGGCTGGAGTGCAGTGGTGCAATCTCTACTCACTGCAACCTCCACCTCCCAGGTTTAAGCGATTCTCCTGCCCTGGCCTCCCTCCCGATCAGCTGGGACTACAGGGGCCCACCATCATGCCCAGCTAATTGTTTGCATTTTTAGTAGAGATGAGGTTTCACTGTGTTAGCCAGGATGGTCTTGATCTCCTGAGCTCATGATCGGCCTGCCTTGGCCTTCCAAAGTGCTAGGATTACAGGCACGAGCCACCACACCCAGCCCAGACTGGTTTTAAAATATGCTCCCTCCCTATGTTCAGAGCTTCCCTGGCTGCCAGGCTAGGGCAAATGCTTCTGCAGGGCCTCTGCGTATAATTTAAGTCATCTCAAATCAGTCATGTCAGTACCATTCTGGTAGCATAACCTCACTCTATCCTATGAAAGAAATGTCTGCCATTGTGAGCAATCAGCTAGCAATTTGCTGTGTAAATACTTCTGTTACATAGTTTACAGTGTTATATATGTCTTTGATCTGGTTTGGCTGTGTCTCCACACAAACCTTATCTTGAATTGTAGTTCCCATAATCCCCACTCATCATGGGAGGGATTCGATGGGAGATAAATTAATCATGGGAGTGGTTACCCTCATGCTGCTCATGCTATTCTCCCAACAGTGAGTGCGTTCTCATGAGATCTGCTGGTTTTATAAGGGGCTTCCCCTTCGCTGGATTCTCCTTCTTCTCAGTCCTACCACCAAGTGAAGAAGGATGTGTTTGCTTCCACTTCTGCCATGACTGTAAGTTTCCTAAGGCCTCCCCAGCCATGCAGAACTGTGAGTCAATTAAACCTCTTTCCTTTATAAATTACCCAGCCTCAGGTATTCCATCATAGTAGTGTAAAAGTAAACTAAAACAGTCTGCCTCCCATTACATTGTGAGAACTTCCAGGGTTTATCTTAGTTTCTAGCACATAGTAGAACTCAATAGATTGCAGTCTTCTGGAACCAGAAGGCCAGCTACAGGGTCCCAGGAATACCCCATAGGTATTCATTCTGAATTCCGCAGCCCCTCAAATATCAATCCCATATGCAGGGGGCCTGGACCTACATTCGTCCCCCTTCAGGCTCCAGCACCTAGTCCTATTGGTGCTGCCTTTGCAGGCCCATCTCAGGCACCAGAGGAGGACTTAAAACTTTCCAGGAAGGTAGGCCGAAGTATAGGAGACCCCTGAGGTACAGGGCAGGGAAAGAAACCCTACTTGCCCAGATTATTTTTGTTAATTTCTGAATCTGAGCAGGCTATAAAAGGAACATGAGCCAGAGGCATTAAAAGCTATTTTACTCAAAGCTGAAGAGCTCAGAGCTTTTCCCAAACAGAGGGAGAATTTCTGAAAGAGGGAAGATTAACCCATATGTGAGCTAGTGATTATGTCAAAGATTTGAATTTTAAAAAGTGCCTGTCTTAGGCAGTTCAAGCTTCTGTAACAAAGTACCATAGACAGTGTGGCTTGGAAACAAGAGAAATTGATTTACTACAGTTTTGGAAGCTGAGAGTCTAAGACCAAAGTGCCAGCATAGCTGACTTCTGGTTGACAGCCCTCTTTCGGATTGTGAACTGCTGACATTTCCTCATTTCATTGCAGGAAGAAGAGCTCTCTAGGGTCTTTTATTTTCATAAGGGCACTAATCCTATTCGTGAAGGCTCCACCATCAAAACCTAATTACCTCCCAAAGGCCCAGCCTCCTAACACTCCACATTGGGGGTTAGAATTTTAACATATGATTTCAGGGAGGACATAAACATGCAGTCCCTAACCAGTACCCAATCTATGTAAATATGATGAGCCCAATTTAAGGCAATGGGATTGTATACATGTTAAAGTTTGTTTTTTGTTTTTTTTAGAGGGAGTCTTACTCTGTTGCCCAGGCTGGAGGGCAGTGGCACCATCCTGGCTCACTGCAACCTCTGCCTCCTAGGTTCAAGCAATTCTCCTGCTTTGGCCTTCCAAGTAGTTGGGATTACAGGCATGCACCACCACACTGCACTAATTTCTTTGTATTTTTAGTAGAGACTGGCTTTCACCATGTTGGCCAGGCTGGTCTCAAACTCCTGATCTCGGGTGATTTGTCTACCTCAGCCTCCCAAAGTGCTGGGATTACAGGTGTGTGCCATCATTCCAGGCCAAAGTATTTTTTTAATGTAAGATTTCATTGTATGAGTCACTGTAAAATGCTACCAATTAGCCAGGTGTGGTGGCAGGCTCCTGTAATCCCAGCTGCTCAGAAGGCTGAGGCAGGGAGAATCACTTGAACCTGGGAGGCGGGGTTGCAGTGATCACACCATTGCATGCTAGTCTGGGCGACTGAGTCAGAGTCTGCCTCAGAAAAAAAAAAAAAAGAAAAAAAGTTTACTAACTCAGCAATCATTTTCTGTAAGGTCTCATTTGATATAATGCCTCAATGATAATTTTTCAAAACACAAACTGGTTACACCATGCTCAACTTTGCTTGTAAATTTTTTCATGTTATTTTGAAGAATTTCATAATTTTACCTGGCTTCAATAATATTGTATATGTGTGTTTGCATACATGTGTGTGTTGGAAAGCACAACTTGTATTACTGTGGGATATTTTACTGTCTGTGGTACTTTAAAGCTTGTTGCTTTGCCAAAAAATGCATAACTGTGGTTATTCCTCTAAGGAGTCAGTTCACATCTCACTGGTGAATTCTCCATGCTTTTTGCTTTTGTTTTGTTTCAATGCTGATATTGTAAAAAATTTCAAAATATGTTAAATATCAATTAAATGTAACACCAATAGTACCAGAAATTGATAACTGTTAAAAATTCCATCGATGCGAAAGTAATTAAAACACCTATAACTAATTTCATATGTGTACATTATGCACGAACATTTCTCTTATACCTGAAAAGTAGTAAATTAACGATAGCTTGATTGTTGTTACCATGCTAAAACATTTTCCAATCATCCTGCCAGAAGTAGATTCCTTGGAGGTTTGCTATGGCCAAAAGCTCCCTTTGAGCTCAGACTTACCTCATCTTGGCATCTTCTCATCTCAGCTACCTTGCCAGGTGCATGTCTTCTTTCTGCCTTAGGGGCTTCCATTTCTACCTGGTCTGCTCATTAGTACTGGCAAGTGAAATCCCCTGCCCCTCTTGCAACATGCAGCTAATGAGTAACAGGTACTGACTGTTTGGGGCTATTGTCCTTCAAATGAAAAGTTCTCTTAGGCATGCTGCGTGCTTCTGGGAAGAGCCGGTAGGGTCCCTGTTAGAGGCATCTTCACCTATTTTGAAGGATCTATACTGACTTTTATTCCTCTCCCACTGCCACTTCCTGGGATTACCTCCCAAATAAACTGTTTGCCTCCAAGTCTTTGTGGCAGGCTCTGCTGCTGGGGAAACATGAACAAGAGTAAGTCACTGTTTGACCTTTATCTGATTCTCCTGAGTGAACATAAATTACCAAGGTATATTTTTGACAGATAATTTGCAAATGATAAAGGTGGCCGACTTCAGACTTCCTGTGGTCCTGAAGGTTAGGGTTGTTTAACCCATAGAAAAAGATGGTTGTTACAATTCTCTTACCTAGTGAAGATTATTATGTTCGTATTGCCCTGTAGAAAGTTTATTAACCTGACCGGCCATGGTGGCTCACGCCTGTAATTCCAGCACTTTGGGAGGCTGAGGAGGGAAGATGGCCTGAGGTCAGGAGTTGGAGACCAGCCTGGCCAACATGACGAAAGCCTGCCTCTACCAAAAATTAGCCGGGTATGGTGCCTGGTGCCTATAATCCCAGCTCCTCACAAGGCTGAGGCAGGGAGAATCGCTCCCTGGAGGTCGAGGTTGCAGTGAGCTGAGATGGTGTCATTGCACTTCAACTTGGGCGACAGAGTGAGAATCCTTCTCAAAAAAAAAAAAAAAAAAAAAAAAAAGAAAAGGAAAAAGAAAGTTTACTAACTCAGCAATCATTTAAGTTTCTTCCACAGCTACCATTGACTCCTCTTTGTCTTTCTGTTATTTACCTTATTAATGAGGTAAATAAAAGTTTGACACATCCTCTCTCTGTTTCTTTGAGACTTAAGTTTTTTAACAGCAAGCAATGAAAATTTTGACCTGGGTGAAAGTGATTGAGAGACACTGATGACTATAAGATTCATTTCAACTTCAGCTGTAGTACAGTGAAACTTACCCTTGAGTTGTTAGAGTAGCTAACAATTTTTTTTTTTTGAGATGGAGTCTCGCACTGTTGCCCAGGCTGGAGGGTAGTGGCATGATCTCGGCTCACTGCCACCTCCGCCTCCCAGGTTCACACAATTCTCCTGCCTCAGCCTCCGGAGTAGCTGGGATTACAGACACACACCACCACACCCGGCTATTTTTTTGTGTTTTCAGTAAAGACAGGGTTTTACTATGTTGGCCAGACTGGTCTCGAACTCCTGACCTTATGATCCACCTGCCTGGGCCTCCCAAAGTATTGGGGTTACAGGTGTTAGCCACCGCACTGGCCTACCAAACTATTTTTAACATAAATAGGATTGTCTCCAAAATGCAAATAATTAGACTACTTTCTTCAAAACTGCAGAAGTTGCTCTCACCCACTCCCTCAAACAACACACAGTCCAAATGCAGCAGGCAGTTTAGGGGCCATTGTAGTATCTTGTGAGACCCTGAGGAAGTCCTAAGTCCTTAGAGCCCCAGCATGGCACAGAAGAGCATATGGAACCCTCATTTCTTGTTCCTCACACCCACCCTATATTGAAGGACTTAGAAATAGCAGGGAAGATCAATTGGTAATAAGGATCATTGAGGTTGGGAGAAGAGCATATGACAAACGAAGATCATCATTTAAGGAAACTTGGACAACAGTTATGCCAAAAGCCCCCTGCTTCCTGACCACCCACACTTTCTACACATGGGGACAGCCTCTGAAATTCAGATGTTACCTCGTGCAAAGGGAAAGAAGAAAATCCAGACTATATATGAAATAATAAAAAAAGTCAAGTATGATCGACTTCATCTGGAACTAAGATGATATTTTCTAGCACTAGGCAGAATAGCAGCCCAAAAAAACACTAAGTTTATTTGTTGAGAACTCAAGTGACATGTCTGTACCCGCCAATAATGAAATATGTGTGCAATCACCATAACTCCACCCACTGTGTGGCCCTCGAATTAAGAGCAACAAAACAAACAAAAACGCCAAGAATTTATTCCACAGTTAGGAATTTCACAGTGAATTTTACTCACCGGAAACGAAACCAACCTCATCCTTGTACCACACTTATTCTTCGACTTACATGCAAATATTTAGAAACAAACTAGGTATGAAAAGCGGGGATTGCATGTGTAATGAATTTCAGTCCATAAATATACAATAATTTTGTACTGTTTATGGAGTTTACAGAGTCCATATCATACGCATTAACGCACTAAATCATGACAACAGCTCCGTGAGGTAGGTATTACTGAATTTACAGGTGAAGTACCTGAGACTTGGAGGTTAAGTAACATGTCCAAGGAAACACAGCTGTGACAAAATCAGGTCCTCTGATACACAGAATCAGTATGTATTATCACATAGTATAAATAAAGAGAGACTAACTTATTTATAGTCAACTCACCAAGGGAAAGAGAGAAATTAGGTCATTACATATGTCCCTCTAAGTTTTCCTTGAAGTAGCTTTTGGAAACTGACTTCTTGACCTGTGGACCTGGCCATCTTTAAGTAGATGCTGGTGATTACTTTACTTTTATAGAATTAAATTTCAGATTACTCCCCCTTTGTTCAATGTTTTGCCTCATATTCTCAAATTTTCATACACACAAAATTTAGGTAGAAGAGCAATATATATGTGAAAGGAAAAAAATCTTCATTAGATTCTATTGCTCTTGGAATTCCAAGACATGGTGCCCATATTGTTCATCTAAAGCTAAATACCTGAATACATTAACTATAATAATGTGTAAAAAGTTATATGATAGGTATTGTTAATTTTTTACATGAATTTGTAACAAGAAAGCAGATAGTTACTGATGAGCATTTCGGATTTATATGATTTTCTTGCTGACAGAACGTAGGTGGCTCAAACTTTACCAGTCACATTTATCTAGTTGAATCCCAATTATTTTAGAAATAGATTAGCTGAAATTCAGATACACATACACAAAAATAATACACCCTTAATATTAAAGACTTAGTCTCTGATCCAATTATTAACTTCTAGGTCTTGACTGATCTTACATTTTTAATTTCAGAGGAGTTAGGTAAAATTTTTGCTTGTAGTAAAGCCTGGTTATTCATAAAACTAATTGAGAATTTTCACTCGTCTGATAATACAAGGGTGAAATGTTAAGACAGAACGATTTTGTGATTAAATGGAATAAATTTGATCAGCACACAATGAAAAAAGAAATCAACACAAGAAAGAAAGATGTATTTGAGAACATTTTTAATAAATAATGTGACAAAATTACTTTTCTGATTATTGGATTTTCAGTATGCAAAATTATGGCTAAAAATAAGAGGCTTCTTACATGAACATAATGAAAACATTAATCACATGGATTGTTCCCTTAGGACTGCACACCCTTTCTATGGAACTTTTTCAAATTATCTAAATGAACACGTTTAGTTTTTGGTGAACACCAGCCTGTTTTTTGTGGTTCAGTTTTGTTTGGCTTTGTTTTCCAGTGGGGTCAGACCTGATACCTATCTATGAGCAAATGTACTTTTCTTTTTCCTTCAAATAGCACCAATTATAAAATCAATGATATTTATAAAATGACAAAAAACTGTCATAGAAATCTACTAGTCAGAGGGCATCATTTGGCAATTGAAAGCAAGTAATGCCTCTATTGCAGATTTTAAGGAAATCTTGTAAGTTTCAATATTGGCCACAACAAACCTAAACCTCTTTTTTTCTTTAAGTCCAGGAAAAGTAAGAACCATTTGGTTCATGGCCCACAATAAAGTATGCACGTCACTTCACCATCTGTCATCATTCAAATATTCCAAATACAAACATAGAGCATTAACAAAACAGGTTAAAAACGCTTCTCAACAACTTTTTTTTCAATAAGACAAAAAAGGTTAATAGTTACAATGGTTTACAAAT
>NW_016107322.1:10279390-10287114 GCF_001604975.1 Cebus imitator
AGAGAGAGAGAAAGATTAAAAACAGTGCATTACAAAAACAAAAATCAAACTTCCTTAAGTGGCACTTCTGAAAGTTGAACTGACACTACCGGAAGAAATTTAGGCCAGTTAAGACAAGGATGTTCTTACTCAATTGGTCATTAAAAACATCCACTTGTTCGTAATACACATTTATAGTTGCTTTTTGATTGAAAAATAGAACAAGGTTTTGCTAGGTTTACTTATAACAATGACTAGACAACCAGAGATCCAACTGGCTTAGCCCTACTTATCCAAAAGTACATTTCCAGTAAGAATATACTTCAATGATTGAAATGAAGACAAAATAAAATACCACCAGGGTTTGCAAAGAGTATATATTTACAATGTTTCTACCCCATTCAAATTACTTGTGGTTCTGCATTTGCTGTATTTTTAGTTTCTTCCAGCAAAAGGTAGTATGAAAAGCTGATTTTAAAATCATGTTAAAATGAAATATGTTTTAATTTGCATTAGCAGTTGGCGATGGAAAGATTACACTTTGAGAGCCCTTGGCATGAGGTTGAATATCAACTTTATATCTTTGATCAATATCTTGCTATAAATTAGCTTGGCATATAAGCAGTGCAATGCCATATCTCAGGGGCAAAATGCAAAAGCACAGTTTTGTTCTCTCCTGCTGGCTGATGACCGAAGCAAGAAGTCAAAGCACTTTCCTTGCTGGAAGTAAAGTGTAACAATTTGCTCCAACAGCGAGGGGAATAGGAAGGCTCTTTGTAGGGTTAGAGATCAAACAACAACAATAAAAACCCAATAAAGTTTTAAAATGATACCCCAATAAGAGGAATAAAAACGACAATTTGTACACTCTGATTGCACTGAACATTTTATCTGGCGTCATGTGTCATCAGACAGGAGGCATCTTGAGTGATAATTTTCACATTCAATTTCATAGGCCTCTTGGTTGTCTTCAGCTTTCAGTTTCCTGTAAGAGACATGTTATTGTCACATTTGAAAATAAATCTTAAGAGGATTGTCTTATATTTGTTTATATGTATTTATTACTATTAGAATTTAATATGTTTTTTCATTTATTCACTGGCCAATGTTGGAAAGTACTCAAGTCAACTAATTCACTCATCAACTTTAGTTGGTCTTCACAGAAAATTCAATAAATACCAAACTGGGTTCTGCTTAGTGCCTCAGTGTTGTGTGGTGGGACACAGGGCTCTGAGAAGAGAGGAAGGCTGTGTTGAGTTCTCTACTTCCCTCAGCCCTGAGCTGTACTTCCCTCAGCTGTAATGTTGTAATGTAACATTATGTAATGTTGAGCTATACTGAGCTATAGTCAACATTACAGCTCTGCTTTTGTTGGTTTTAAATACTGGAGTTAACAGTAATGACATTTTGTTCCCCTAAAAGGCTTTTTCTATTTTAAAATAAACTAAAACGTGAAAAACAACTTTTCTAACTGTTTGCAGGGCGAAAGTCTTTCTTGTTCCAAACCTCAAAATCAAAATGCATTGAGCTTTATAGAACTTTATCAGACATAGCAGCTTACGAATTTTCAGCTTCTATTATAAAAAGTTATCACTTGACACGTACTTATTAAATATATTTTAAAAGATTAAATATATTATTTAATAAGATCAAATATATTTATTAAAAATTGTCCTCAACTTATCTTTTATTAAATTGAGAAAATCCAATCTTTGAATAGGGGGAGAATTTATAAATATGATACGGCTTACTGCCAACTCTATTTTGTATAGCTGTCTGTCAAGCCTAACAAGAAGTTTAAGACTTAAGAAATTTCCTCCAACTGGGAAGGTCAGTGTTACAGACTAGGCATACACTTTTAGAAGTGTAAAGGTGAAGGACAATTAGCCACACCAGTCACATTACCCTGTTGATGACTACGGCAACATGCTCACTCACATCATATAACTCTGCCATCTTATTGGGTTTTAATAGCCTGCTACAATGCTGTGAGTTATAATATCTCTAGATCAATAGCTCTTATTTCTTAACAATGTATTTGCCATATATATTTCTTATCTGAAAATCTGCAAATGAACATAATCCCTAGATAAACAAATAAAATGCAATTAACGTTTAAAACTTTGGAACACATTTCAAGAAAATTGTCAAGTTCTCAGAACTTCAGTTTCTGCTTCACAGACATTAGAGCACTGAAAAGTTTGTGATAAAATAGTAACATTCCTATACACTGCTGAAGGTTTCTAACTTTGAGGCTAGTAAAACAGCTACAGTCTAACATTAGTAAACTTGAGAAAAAAAATGACAGATACCTCTAATTCTTCATTATTATCTTCTCCTCTTTCATATCCTCCAAGTACCTGCATTTCTGCAATATTTCTTCGACCTACATTTGCTTGTTCTCTTTGTCGGCTTCCTGATCCTCTTGATGACATTGAGCTTGAAGAGCTGGGATCTCTGGGATTATTTGACGTTGGAAAAGTAGGTCTACAATAAGGTAGAATATCCTCTGTGTAATGAAATATAATAAATGCAGGTGAACACCATCATACACTTTCACTGTATATTGTATCACTCCTGTCTATCTGTAATTCTGAATAAGGAAGCATCAGTGATTTGAGGTATAAATGAGGACACTCTATAAGCATAATGAATAATGCAGCATATTGTCTTGAAAATGAAAAGTATAAGCCTTGTTGTTTTCCTATAAGTAGTCGGGGACTTGGATTGATTCTCTGCTCATAAGCTCTTGTCCATCTCAAACTCATTGAGACCAGTATCATGAAAAGAGGTAAACCAAACCTGGAGTCAGACTTGGCTTCCAATTCTATAATTCACTATATGATCTCAGATTATTTTAGGCTTTAGTTTCTACTTTTCCAAAAAAGTGATAATATCTATACCTAGAGTGTTTCCTAGTGTTTATATGCAAACAGATATCTATGTAATTTATAAAATGTTATTATAAGGAATTGATAAAAATCAAGCCCAGTCTCCTAGAAATACCAAACAGAGCCAAGCCTAGGTTCACGCCAGAGACATCAAAATATCAACCTTCATGTCAATGTCCTGTTTACATTGCTGAACTCTGAATCTTAGAAGCCTGCTATTGTTGCTAACTTCAATAAGCAAGCCACCCCAATTAACTTCTTTCTCCTGAATTTCTATCTCCTTACTGCTTGAAATTTGGTGTGACTTCTACTGATGGATCATCCAGCAGGTTACTTCTCTCTGAAGTCTTAAGACTCTGCCTTTTGGACGACAAACACATAAATACCTAACTCTTTGACATACTTTTCCCTACCCCTTCCAAATGCTGCTTCTGCTATTCACATTGCCTGAATGAAGCCTGACTTCCCCTGAAGTTACCCTGATGTTCTCTGCAGCGGAAGGGTAAGGAGGAAGGCTTGCCTCTAGCTCACTATCACCAGTTCTAAATCATTGCTCCTCTATCCTTGCACAAAAACATCTCCACCTCTGAGACCAAGTCATCGTCTTTTGAAACCGGTACGGTCCTTGATAGCATCTTGTCCTTTCCATTCTACTTATCACAACTTTCACCCCTAACCAACAGTTCTGGTTCATAGGAGTTTTACAGTCCCTGAGGATGACCATTTCTGTAGCTTCTCTTCACAGCACTTGATATTGTGTGACCGTCATCTTCTGTCTCTGTTTCATCAACTGCTTTCTCTCTACTGACTTTAGTTTTTTCAAACTACAGTATGATAAAATCTCTTTCTTGCTAAAAATTTTACCCTCAAGGCTGTGCTCTTCAAGAAATCAACACCTCCTTTCTTTCCTCACCACTCAGCCAAGCTTCTTGAAAAGCAATCTGGATTCAATATTGATAGTCACAATTCATTCATGCTGCATCTCACTGCAATCTATTTATACCCACATCACTACTATGCAACTGAGAAAATTCATAATGCTAACCATGTTTCCAGGCTTATGTGCCTGGGCTTCTTACTGCTCTTAATCAATGCAAACATTATTATTCTCTCTGCTGCTAGTTCTCCTTCCTCCCTGGTCAATCTTCTGTGAGCTCTCTTTATGAACTACCTCCGATATGTTGACGCTCTACAGGTTTCTATTTTCAGCCTAATGTATATCACTCATATGTATATGTATTATACATATGAAAATTCTATTATATATATACACATAGATGTGTATGTGTGTGTGTATATATATGTATATATGATATAGTCTGGATATCCCATATTGAATTGTGATCCCCAGTGTTGGAGGTGGAGTCAGGTGGGAGGTGTTTGGATCATGGGAGCTGATCTCTCATGGATCACTTGGGCCATCCCCTTGACCATAGGTGAGCTCTTGCTCTGAGTTCACACAATATCTTATGGTTTAAAAGTATGTGGCACCTCCACCCCACTCCTTCTCTCACTCCTGCTTTCATCATGTCAAGTGTCTACTCCCCATTCACCTTCCACAATGATTGTAAGCTTCCTGAGGTCTCCCTAGAAGCTCAGCAGATGGCAACAGCATGTTTCCTATAAAGGCTGCAGAACAGTTAGCCAATTAAATCTCTCTCTCTCTTTTTTAATAAATTACCCACTCTCAATTATAGAAATTCAAAAATGGCTTAATGCTATAAATATTTTTTTTCTTCTACTACCCTTAGGTTATTTAACCAGTTTCACAGATTATAACCTTTTCTAAAATATAACTGTCATAAAGGCAGGTATTTTTGTCTGCTTTGTGTGCTGCTATACTTTCACCTTGACCTATAAAAGGCCATTAATACATTGTTTTCCATTATTTTCATTATGCAGAATCATTAATTCACATTTTTAATTCCTAAACTGTGCCCCAAACCTTCAGCTCCTATAGGCAGCCCAACTGAACACCTGCTCTTGCACGTTCTTCAAATCCAACCTCCTGAATACTCATCTCACAATGCTCACTCCCTTAGATGTCTTCCTTTGCTATATTCTCTAAGACAGTGAATGACATCACTAATCTTTAAGATATATAAGACAGAAAATTGAAATGATTACAGATTCTTCCTTTTCAACAACCTTTCCATAACCCTTAAGTGTATCCTTTCCACACGGTCCAACATATAACAAGGAAGGTCGATTTTGACTCTAAAAGCTTTCTTGAATTATCCCAGTCACCCACCCTTGCTCCTATAGCATGGTTTATGTTTTCTACATTTCTTGTCTGGGGGTCACACACATCTTCAAACACCCTTGAGCTATTCCCCTCTAAACCGTCTTTACTCAGCTACTTTTCTCTTAGAAAATCTATAGGATCTTTATGACTTAAGCCTCAAGAGCTTCATCTTTGACCACTTTTATTATGTGGTAGTACTGAATTTCTTACAGTTTCCTCAATAGACCTTCAAGCTTTTTATGCTGATTTATCCACCTAAATAAATCCTCTTTTCTTATGCAAGCTAAATTCCACTCATCCTGAAACACTCAGTTTATATGTCACTTCTGTCAGGAAAGATCTTTCCTAACTCCTAACATTTTATATCTCACATTCCTGGATTAATTCTCTATCTTTTGGACTCTCAAGTATCACGGCACTATGAAGGTTATACTGAATACAAAAATATTTGTGAATTTATAGATTATCTGTCCCTCTCTGTCTGACTATAAGCCTCTTGAGGTCAAGGTTCATGCTTATACATAAATCTCAGGATTTAGTACAATGCTTAATAACACAGTTGTTGTTTGATATATGTAGAAATAAATTGAACTAATGGAGGCAAATGTCAGCAAAATGATCAGACATTCAAGTCCAAAAGACCACTCTCCTTAATTAAAAATAATCTTTCATTATACATATAAATCAGGTTGCCTCTTTCACTATAAACAATGTAAACTGAATTATGAAGGTGAAAATTATAGCAATGCATAGAAATGATCATTTAATGGCATATATATACAGGGTTATGATTCAAATAAGAATTTGGAAAAGCAGAGCATATAAAAGAATAACTGGTCAGTGCACCTCAGTGATTTCCATGATTCCATGGGTTACTTGTTTCTAGACTAATGGTCTAGTCTTAGTTCTTTTGTTAGAAAATATTTTTATAGCATAAAGGACAACTTACTAAATTTCTGAAGATTGATTTTTAAAAAAATGATCTCTTTGTTTTAAATCTACATACAACAATATCTTTCCAGGTTTGTAAAATTTCCTCCTGAAGAAGAATCCTTCCTAATTTTCTGTTCGGTTATATTTATTTATTCATTTATTTATTCATTCATTCCAAGATGGAGTCTTGCTCTGTCACCCAGGCTGGAGCGCAATGGCACAATCTCAGCCTACTGCAACCTCTGCCTCCCAGGTTCAAGCAATTCTCCTGCCTCAGCCTCCTGAGTAGCTAGGATTACAGGTGCACACCACCATGCCCAGCTAATTTTTTTTATTTTTAGTAGAGATGGGGTTTCACTATGTTGGCCAGGCTGGTCTCCAACTCCTGATCTAGTGATCTACCAGCCTCAGCCTCTCAAACTACTGGGATTATAGGCGTGAGCCATCATGCCCAACCAACTTTTAATTAAGCCTACCTATAGCCAGGAATTACTCCATACTCTCTGGCCAGAAATAAACTTCAGAATTTACATCCTCACATTCTATTTATGAATCACCATTTGGAGTCCAGTCACACTGAGTCAAAAGTTCAGAGCCAGGTCAACTTTGGGTTAACTTAGAAAAATAAGTTAGTAAATTTTTCAAGCTTTGGATCGTGCTGATATTACCAAGGACTTTGTGGCCCCACAATAGAGGCATCAGTCTGAAATGCACAGCTTTATTTACCACCTCGCTTCTGAGTCTATGCCTGGATTAGGAGTTCAGGCTGCAGTCACAGAACAAAGAGAAATTACCCTCCATGCTGAAAAGAAGTTAGCTAATGACCAGATGTCCATAATAAATAAACAATACACTGATATCAGACCTTCCCACAAGATATCTATTAAAATACAGTAGTTAAGTGCCCCGCAGGTTTTTAAGTTTCATTCCCCTATCACTCTTTCCTGATTCTTCAACTAATAATATTCCTTTTCTGTGTTTCTTTCTCCTAAACGGTTTTTTCTCTTTAGTCTACAATAATGTTCAAATCCACAATCCTAAAACATTTCCAGTGATTTGGCCTTTCTGTCAAACTCTAGCCCAATCTTTCCTCCTCATCCTGAACTTCCAAAAACAGCTTACTTGTGCTCATCACCTCCCTTACAAAATTTCCATTCACTTTCCAACCCCCTAGGGTCTGGCTTTTATTCTGATCTACAAACAACATATTGCAAGATCTCTTTTTCTTTCACTTGGGTTTACATTCAACTTTCACCACTGTGGCATTTTATATGCCTTCCTGTCTGAAAATTTCCCACTCCATTCTTCATAGGATACTATTTTCAACAGCTTGGGTATCTTGATTATTAAATCTCTGGTCGGACAATCTGATTCCTTGAAAGGATGTTGATTTCTGCCTATTCTCTAAATATAATCATCCTTGACTATTGGTGTGTTGGGGCAGCCTCAATATTTCACAATAGCTGATTATATTCCTCTCTTCCCACCTCCACTTTCAGTGACTTGAAATTGGCAACTTTGAGAGCATTCATACAACAGAGGCAAGCCAATGGCTACAAATTAGGGTTTGGTTGTGTTTTTTTCCTGCACAGCTGATTGATAAATAGTTACCAGTATTATCTCTGCTGATATTCAGCCTTTGTTATTCACATAATTATTGTGTCAATGTTGTGGGT
>NW_016107322.1:10287219-10305384 GCF_001604975.1 Cebus imitator
GAGCAGCTGGGATTACAGGCACACGCCACCATGCCCAGCTGATTTTTTGTATTTTTCGTAGAGACGGGGTTTCACCGTGTTGACCAGGATGGTCTCGATCTTTTGACCTCGTGATCCACCCGCCTCGGCCTCCCAAGGTGCTGGGATTACAGGCTTGAGCCACCGCGCCCGGCCTCAATGTTGTGGGTTCTAAATCCACTCTGTCCTCACAACTTTTCTCCTAATCTTTAAACCTAGTTCTCTAAATTCTTATTGTGAAATTTACTAACTGTGTTCTTGTCAGGATTTTAATCCATTCAAAACTGCAATAATATTCCCCTTGAAATTTAACATTTTCCCTGTTTCACATTTTATTTTATTTTCACAATGGTTAATACAATCATGTTCCACTGGTCATTCGGAGCCACCTGGTCAACCTGTGAATAAACTTTTTTGTTTATTCTATTATTTCAACTTACCTTTCAACATTCAATTAGCCACGAGGTTCTATTGGGCCTCTCCCTGAAGTGCCTGCATAGGCTGATCCCTCCTGTTCTTTTGGACTATTTTAACTCAGTGCTTTCGTGTTTTATACTTAGAGTGTTACTGTAATGTTTCAGATACCTTCATCTACTGTTTCTTCCTCCATTATATAGCAGTGCCAGTTGTTTTTCTAAAACACGTATCTGATTACGTCATTTCTCACTCAAAATTCCTTGTTGGCGCACAGTTGCCCTTGTCATAAATCTCAAAGCCTTCAGAGTAGTATCCCTGGCGTTCGTAACTTGGCCTAACCATTTATCTAGTTTTATTTTTCACTCAGGCAGGCCAGTCGTGCGATCTCAGCTGACTGCTGAGATCAACCTACCGGGTGCAAGCCATCCTCCCACAGCCTCCCGAGTAGCTAGGACTGCAGCATGTGCCACCATGCCCAGCTAATTTTTGTATTTTTATGTATAGATGGTCCCTGGCCCCAAACATTCAATTCTCCAGCCAAACTGGAAACCATCGTTCACCAAACATTCATTTTCACACAATCAGGTTATTTTCTCAACCCGTTTAATTTCCCGGATATCCCTTCTCCTTCTTTAACCTGTTGAAATCCTGCTTTCCTTTAAAATCTAACTCAGTTGGCACCTCTCCAGGGAGAACTTGTATAAAGTCGTGCACTAGAGTGAATTATATTAAAATTATTCGAGTACATACCTATGTCCTCGATCAGAGAGCAAATTTCTTAATCTTACCCCTTTTAATGTGGCCGTATAGAGCCTAACTCTATGCCTTGCAAACACACTCAATCTATACTCATTTGCTGCTTGACTGAATGAGTACCTTGGATGAGATGAGTCTTTGCTGGTGGAAGGTCTCGTTTCGCTGCCTTGTTTCCACGTCCTTTCCCGTCATTTTGTTGTTCCTGTGCTTCTCTGGGATCACCTGGATTTGTTCGCAGGTCAACAACTTGTCTTCCATCCAATACTTCTCTCCCCTTGTAATTGCTTCCTTTTCTATCTGACGATCTGTCTGTTCTTGCATCTATAGAAGGGAGTTTTGGCACTACTACAGGTCGTACTTCCAGCTGTGTCTTGGATGGGACAGTGGGTGACTTTATAGCAGGTGGTGGCACAGGAGGAGGTGGAAGATCTAAAAAGAAACGTTAAAAATACTGCTGTAAAGTCTACTACTTATGAAGTCATCAAACATTTGTATTATCATTGCAGTCACATTCACCTGTGAGACACTATATTTTAAACGAACTAGAATATTTTAAGGTAACCAAAGAAAAACACCCACTTTTTATTTACATATTTATTCTGAGCGGGTTCTTACTGTGTCATTCAGACTACAGTGCAGTTGTGCAGTCCCAGCTCACTGCAGCCTCGACCTCCTGGCTGCAAGCAATCCTCCCACCTCAGCCTCCTGAGTAGCTAGGACCACAGGCGTGCATCACCACACCTGGCTAATTTTTCTATTTTTTCTAGAGATGGGGTTTTGCCATGTTGCTCTGACTGATCTCAAATTCCTGGACTCAAGTGATCTGCCCACTTTGGCCTCCTAAGGTTTTGGAATTACAGGCATGAGCCACTGTACCCGGCCAAGACCAACAATTTTAAGGTACTCTTGTTATCTAGTACAGAACTATTGGATAACCGAGTTGGGACTTAGTGACGTCTGCTCCTGCGACAGCTAACACTGGGTGTATGTACTGTAACTTTCTCTCTCCCAAGTATTGTAGAGCTTCCTAACTGATTTCAGTATAACACTGCTAGTGCCAGATGCATGCCTTTGCTCCTCCAGACAATCAATTCAAATTGATTGAGGTTGGCACTTGAGTTGAGATCTATTTGCTATCTCTAATCTAGCCTAAATCTCTTCCCATTTTGTAGGTAAGGAAGCTCAAACATGTAGACCTTAAGCTACTGTGCTATCCCAAAGCTAGATATGACCAGAACCAGGACTAACCAATGTTTCAGCTTTCTTTATATTACTACATTCAATTGCATGTTTATAATCTACTATTCATTGATGGAATCTCACCATTCTGTTTATGTACCCAGAGGTTTTAAACCATATTACATTGGTATAAATATTGGTTAATTTCATCTATATACATACATACATACATACACACACATATACATACATAAAACGATTTCTAGTTGTAGTTACATATTAAGTAATGCATATTAAATATAACATATAATTTAGTTTCTTACTTTTTTTGTTTGAGACAGAGTCTCGCTTTGTTGCCTAGGCTGGAGTGCAGGGGTGTGATATTGGCTACTGCAGCCTGTCTTTCAGGGTCAAGAGATCCTCCCACCTTACCCTCCTGAGTAACTGGGACTACAGGCACACACCACCGCATCTGATTAATTTTTGCATTTTTTGTAGAGACAAGGTTTCACCACATTGCCCAGGCTGATCTCGAACTCCTGTGCTCAGGCCATCCACCCACCTGCATCTCCTAAAGTGCCAGGATTACAGCCATGAGCCACGACACCCAGCCTGTAATTCAATTTAGCATATCATAGATATACTTAAGGATGAAAGTAGGCATAAAATTTGGTATCTAGAAAAAAAATTTTTAATTAGTGCTATCTTTAAAAATCATTCCCATGTATACTCTGGGGAGAAAAGAAATATATATTCTAATAATATTTGATAAGTTAGTAGAAGAATATGAATAGATACTAAGTTTAGGTTATTCTGGCTCTAGTATGGGGAATGTATTAAAAAGAAAAGCTTCAATTCAGGAGGTCAAGAGATTATTATAAAAGCTCACATAATTAATGATAGGTGATAATACAGTATTGGTGGCTGTTCAGATGGAGAGGAAAAGATGTGTTTGAGATTAAGGGAGAAAAATCAATATTATTTCAGGATCAATGAAATACAGTACAGGATTGGGGGGAGGAAAGAATCCAAGATAACTAAGAGTCATCTTAGTAGGATGTATCTAAGAGTCATCTTTCTAAAATTTCATTTACATACATACATACACACACACAAATACACACACATAAAATTATTTCTAGTTGTAGTTACATATTAAGTAATATATGTTATATATAATTTATATAATTTATTTTTTCTTAGCTACATCTTGGATACTAAGATATTTTTCTTAGATACATCTTAGATACTAAGAAAATCTAAGATAACTAAGGTGATTTTTAGGATTTTTGTCATAGTTGGCTAGGTGAAAGAGAAGAACATCATTGAAGGTATAGAATGCAGCAAAAAGAAAGAGAAATTTGTGAAGGAAGAATATGAGTTCAGTTTTTTAAAAGTGAACAGGAGGAGCCTTTGGAGTATCAAAATAGAAAGGTACAACAGGTACTTGTAAATAAAACTGAATTTCAAGAGAGATCAAAACTAGAGATACAGAGATTTTGGAATTAGCAGCATAGCTACGTTTTTAAGTTATGTCTTTAGAAATGTGAATGTTTTCAAATTTGCAGAGTAATGTCTAGAATAAATCAACTAAAACACATTCATAAAACATCTATTACACACAGTATTATAAAAATAGTCTTAAGGTGTTAAAGTAAAAAACAGAAATTTACATGGTAAAAAATTCAGTAAGAGTTTAAATGTGAAAGAACAACCTCTTGTACCTCCCCACCTCCATTTCAAATCCCCAGTATTGACTATGCAGAGGTAACTGGCTTGAATAGATTTCTATAGGTCATTCCTGAAGTTATTTATAAAGCAGGGCTGCCAAGTCTCATAACTGCAGGGAGCACCATTCACATCAAGGACTATATGAAATGGCCACGCCTGGGATGATGCAGAGTGCCTGTCTGCCTGTTCACATGTGGTGACCTGCTCAAAAGGGCCACGCACAAAGAGACAGCCTTCCTTCTTTACCAACATGAATGGGATTGCTTTTTTCACCTAACCAGGTAGTTGTATAAACTTCCATATGTGCACATAGGGCTTTGCTTTTTTTGGGAATGTTTGCCTAATGTTCTATTCTATGACAACATCATTATGTTTTAGCCAATCTCTACAGAGAAATATTTAGGCTGTTTCCAGATATTTTATTATTACTGACATTGGGCCATTGACTATCATTTACGTGTACCAGCATGAGAAACTGATAAATATTACAATTGTGTTTTGAAGATTCTTATTATAATAGCAAATTAATGGCCCAAAGAAGCATCAGTTTTAACCTAGTATTTCTCATATTTACATATTTTTAAAAATGAATGAAGCTTTTTTGTTCCCTAAATAGGTATACATTTTTTTGAAACTTATTTTCTTTTGCCATTATACGCTAAAGCTAAGGTGTCGGAATTCACTGTATTAGTTTTGAAAACAGAAAGTCTGAGTTGCCATCTTAGTACCTACCAGATGTTTTATCTAAGAATGATTATAAAAAGTGATCAAACTTTCCCTTGCATTCTTTCGTTAGTGATTTTCATGGCTTACCATGTTCCAGTATTACATAAATAGCTTCAACATTTTAGCTAAAATGGTAGCCAATTATAGCAATAGCACTTGTTTTCCCTCTGATTTTACAAAATCCAGTTTTTGTCTTGCAACATAGATTGAAATTGTCACTAGTGTGTGTTTTTCCTCCTTTGTCTACTACTTCAATAGATTTTTCAAGAATAATACATAAAAGTACCATGATCTGCCCTCCCGCATATCCTACTTATTGTTAAAGATAACCAAAAACAGAGAGTTAAAAAGCAGACTGTGCCAAGTAGCCTAAAGCCAAGAAGCCCAAGGCAGAATGATTTTAAGTTCAGACTGAGCCTGGGATTAGCAACAAGGGGAGAAAAGTCTAATTCAGAACACACCAGGAAGCAGAGAGACTGAGTGGCTGCAGGCTCATTTCTGCACTGTCTGCTTGCTATAAACTTAAATTAGATTGCAAACACGGATTATCAGGAAGCCAATGACTGCCACTATCATCAAATCATAAAATGTCTGGGCCTTTAAGATATCAAAGCTGATGACTACCACTATCATAAGATCATACAAAGTCTTGGGAATATATGACTCATGAGACAAAAATCTATGACTAGATGTTCTAGATAGGTGTTATTTATAACAGAAGCTAAAAAGGGAAGGGAACCTGATGGTAATTTAAAGAATTCTAACTTCCTGTATATATTTGTCATTGTATCTAATTGACAATTAGAGGGAAATGTTGACAGGTTTGATTTCCTATATAAACAGATTGCCAAATAAATTCTTTCTTAGGTATTATAAAATATCCCTGCTTATGAGACCAGGGATTATTACAGTATAAACAATTCTGTATTTCACATAGTGATAAACAGTTCTTTCACCTAATTTGTACAATGAATAGTACAAATTGGATTTAACAAATGGGATTGTAGACTTTTTTTTTGTGTGTGTGTGTGTGTGTGTGTAGACTTTATGTAATCATATAAGCACTCATTCTTTATACAAGACTTTCCAAATAACAGCATAATGCATGTAAAGTAACATATAAAAATATATTCATTCAGACAATTCTGCCAACATTAACTTGCTATAGACATCCAGCACTCTATTTACTTAACTGCTTTAAGTCCTGAGACCTTGTAATTAATGATAAATCAAGTCAAAATAACATCGTTCCAAAGTGGGTGGTGAATTTATAATTTATGAAAAGTAGGGCTGGAGAAATAATGTAGATTTGGTTTTTAAATCAACTATGTAAATGCATTGGAAAGGTTGGAGAGAGGAAGTGGAAAGAATCTATTAGAAGGTCCTAGAAATGCACTTATGCCTGGCTTTTACTCCATAAGACTCTAGCTAATAAATATTCATATATCCTAATCCTACCCTTTATCTGGGTTAAACTTGTAAAAGGCAAATATGAAATAAATAAATAATTAGCTACCACTTGTTCATATTACTGTAGCATGAGTATTCCCCTTTGCATCGAGTTCTCCATGAGTGCTTATGAGACCTTGGATTTGACCACAGAGCAAGGTTTGGCCACAATGCCAGGTCTTAGGAGCTGGTCCATTGTTACGGGCTGAATTGTGCCCCTCAAAATTCAAATTTTGAAGTTCTAATCCCCAATACCTCAAAATGTGACTGTATTTGGAGTTTTTAAAGAGGTAATGAAGTTACTAGGGTAGGTCCAAATCCATATAACTGGTGTCATTACAAGAGGAGATTAGGACACACACATACCCTAGGGAAAGATCAGGTGAAGACACAGGGAGAAGATGACCATCTCCCAGCCACAGAGAAACCAATCCTGCTCACACCTTGATCTTGAACTTCTAGCTTCCAGAACTGTGAAGAAATAAATTTCTGTTGTTTAGGCCACCTAGTCTGTGGTACATAGTTTGGCCATAGCAAACTAATAAAAGGATTAACTGAGAAGGAGCATCACAAATTACTCTTTGTCAGTTCAGACATAGCCGCTCTTTATCCTTTGCATAGTTTTTAAAGATTCTACAAAGGAACGTAATAATCCGAAATAAATTTACAAAGTAAAGTTGGTACTAACTGAATACTGATAAACCATATTCTGAACATAGTTCACATAAATCTATTGACAATAACCAAACTCATCCACTATAGTCCATACATTTTACCCACTAAAAAGAAAAAAAACACACAAAATCCTCCATGTCCTACTAATATGTCCAATTCACATTTAAACAACGGGTAGTTCTTTAAATTCTTTCTTCCTCTTCCTTCTCTTTTTTAATAAATTGTACGTATTGTGTCTGCCATTGAGCTGCTTCATGAATTGGTCTATGAATTTTTTTTTTCCAAATATGCAGCGTAGTAATTTGGGAAAATAATTTCTGAGAAAATGCCTTTGTCTCTGTGTCATAACCACTGCCATTAAGAGTGTGTGCATTTATTTAGTGCATTAAGTAGTAACTGCATTACATGATTTTAATTAATCAATATACATTATGGGATATGTGTATCATAACACACAGCATTGTTATTTATTTATTTTTTTACTAAAGAGTAAACATACAGCATAAAATTCAAGACTCATTTGTACAGTAAACATAACTTGAAATACAGTTATCAAAGTATTGAAACAAAGTGAATATTGTAATATAAAATTAGCTTTAGTCATTTCTCCATTTTATCTATTTTTGTGACTTAGAGAAAATAATTATTGGCTTTTATATTGCAGTATGCACTATGATAATTCTGCATAATCACTTTTGTGAAATGAGCAATTAGAAATCTAAATAAACATTTCAGATTAACTTTGTCTTTACAAATATTGCAATATATTACTTTGGTATTTCTGAAATTCATTTAATAACTTGGATGCATCATCATGCAATTTAATAGTTATTATTCAGGGATTAGTTAGAATTATATTTAATTATTAACACTGAAATAAGCACTACGAGCATGGGACAATAAATATAGACAATTTCCAAGCAGAGTGTAATTTGTAACTGTGATACAATATTCTTTAACTTGGCATGCTTACATTATTTAAAACATTTCTAAAAAGCATCACTCAGTGCCAGATTCCCCGTTGCACAAGTATAAATAAGTGGTAGAAAGATCTACACAAGGATGTAGGCCAGATTTTCTCTCCTTTGTATTCAATTTAGATGTGTTTACATCCAGGCTTGACGTTTGGTCAGTTTTTCAGTGAGGAGCACTCTCTTCTAGATAATAAAATGTGATAAAACAGCCATAAAACTTGAAAAATGCCATTACAGTTGTCCCATAAATGTAAAATTGCTGGTAGAGTTGGGGGATTTATACCTAGTGTTTGTCCCTTCACAGAGGCAGACATGCAAAAAACCACCGTAATAACCCTTCAAAATCAGATAATATTCTGACAGCTCAGTTTCACTAACAAAAGAGTCCTGGGCAGAAGCCAGGAGGCCCAGGTGCGCTGCGTCACGCCAGTATTTAATGTAGTCTAATATCAGATAGATGCTAGTGAGAGAAAATACTCAGAATAAAGTACAGATAATAGCATGGACAGCCACTCATTGCAAAATTACTTGTGCTCATCATGCTGTGAGCGTTGTATTAAATTCTTCTGTCAAGTGGTAGGAATCATATGGAGAAGTACCTCAGAAAACCTTCCTTGCAACCTGTGATAAGGATCTATAATATTAGGCTTTCATATGATAATGGCAAATGATGCCCTTTTTGAAAAATTGCTGACTGGTAATGAAAGTCCTAATCAGATTCTGTCGCAGAGGACCAGGAGGTGGGGGAACTGTGCCTGTAACGCCCTTCTTTCTCCACCCCTTTAGCAAATTTAGCAAACTTGACAAAAGCAGTGAGTCTGAGAGAATTTATCTTACACGAATTTCCAACAAAGCCTGTGGGGTTGTTTTGTAAAATGAGAAGGTGGTGGTTTAATAAATGCTGGGCCACCTGAGGCGCTTTCATTAAAGGTTTTCTTGAGACAACATCACGATGTTTGCATTTTCCTCCTGCGCTCCCTTGAGAATATGAACGTTACCTCTTCAGTGAGAGTTGATATTGTATGTGAAGGCATGAGGAAACATGATTTGATTCATATAACAGTGTCCAAAATAACTGTTTGTAACACCACTAGCATTAGAATTAATATTCAAACACATTTATTGTCTTCTCTTTGAATGTAAAATTGTAAAATAAAAAAATGAGGGCACTTTGGAGAATTTATCAGTAAATCTAACAAAGGGTCAACCTACGCCACTACTTCAACTATCAACGTCAACTACAGTGATGTCCATTTTTTTGAAAGTATAAAATAACTTTCCAAAATACAAAAGATCTACAAATGGTTTTGTTTTTTAAATAACAAGCTTATCAGAAAACTGCAAGAGCTGCTTGACAGACTCTGTAAGTAGATCACTTCCATAAGTAATACGAAGCTGATTGTGAATAAATTTTTAATGTAATTTCTAACGTCAGTGAACGCAATTTCTAGTCCTAGAGAAGCAGGGTAAACAGGCGAGATTCATAGATGTTTTCATCCGTGTCAACGGACTTACCATCTGTGTAGGCTTCTCTGCGCAGATGTCCTGGCTGGTGTTTTTGTTTCTTGGCTGGTCTGGTTTTCTGCATTACAGCGGCACTCATGTTGCTGTCTGTAGACACAGGACTTGTGGGCCTAGGGCACTGAGATGCATGAAAATGTCGTCGGCCTAAGGAGGAAAAAAAAAAAATCCGAGGCAAACTCATCAGTGAATTTTAATTACAACAGGAACAACAAAAAGAAAACATTAAAGCTAGAAACAGCCGCAATTTTTCAGAAAAACAACAAAAAAAGCTTCAACAAACTCTTCTAAGAAAATAATAGGCTTTTTGTCACTCTGCTATTTACTGGAGAAAATACCCTAAAAGCATTTTCTGCTGATTTCATTTGTTTTTTTAAAACCACGGTGCTTTTGTTCTGTTAAAGTTTATGATACCTATTTACTAAAGAAAAGCATTCCAATTATTTTTGCAATTAGCTTCACTAAAATGTTATACTTAAACAAAAAATATTAAGTTTTTGTGTAATATAGCCAATGTTCATTGCTTTTTCAAGAGGACAGCCAAAGTTCTTAAGAATTCATGTTCTAAGAAAAACGAACAGCACCAATGGCATCACTACTTTAATTAAACATATATTTATAGTATACTTTGAAGACAGACTCAGGTGTGTTCTCTGCAGGTGGTCTGAAGTTGAACTAGCTCACATATTTAGGTCTGCCAAAAATCACTTGCATCTTTTTTCTATCTCAAAGTATTTGCTAGTTCTGGATACCTAAGGTGATCCCTCTGAGACTTCTGTTTTTTTGGTGGTGGAAGAGGTAGATGTTTGGTTTTAGAGAAACAATAATCCCAGGTACCAGAGGAAACTGAATTTACTAATTAGACATGGCGTTTCATTTATTTATTTTTCCCCCGAGATGGAGTCTTGCTCTGTCCCCCAGGCTGGAGTACAGTGGTGCTATCTCGGCTCACTGCAACCTCTGCCTCCTGGGTTCAAGTGATTCTCCTGCCTCAGCCTCCAGAGTAGCTGGGATTAGAGGTGCTGCCACTACACTCAGCTAATTTTTTGTATTTTTAGTAGAGATGAGGTTTCACCATCTTGGACAGGCTGGTCTTGAACTCCTACCCTCATGATCTACCCACCTCAGCCTTCCAAAGATCTGGGATTACAGGCATGAGCCCCCGAGCCCTCCCTACAAAGCATATTTCAATGCTCCCAGATTATCTGGCTGTCTTACATAGATCCTGTATTATAACAGCTACAACATATTTAACCCATAATGACAATGGAGATTTTTGGTCCTATGTTTGACTTTCACCATTTTGGTTTCTAGAAATTCTAGTCACAAATCCAGAACTTTCTATTGTACCACAAGAAACTTCCAACGGACTTAGACAACATGTCTTTTGGCTATAAACAGAAGCCACATATAGTGAAATCAACACATTTAAAGATGATAACTGAAGCATATTAAATAATAGACATTAATGCAGCCAAGTGAGAAGTCATGTGATTGGATATTCATTCATATTAACTTCAAGTCACATGACAAGCACCATCATTCCCTGAAAAGAACACTGTAATAAGCAGAGGCCAATGCATGTTTAGTTCATTAAAATTATGAGCTCAAGAAAAAACAGAAGTGCCACTAAATTACAATACAATAAAATATTAAACCAACTCTCTTTAGCTATGATGGAGACTATTATAATTAAAGTTACATATCCATGAAACAGAGAAATAGGGCTGAAACTGAACCCATTATTTATTCTATTGCATAAGACCATTCACTGCTCACAGACCCTGAGGCATAAGGTCATTTACAGATGAATTTTCAATGTTTTATCTATGTTTTGTCCATTTAATAAACGGAAATATTTTCTTAATGTATTCTCAAAGCAGTGGTTTGAGATGGTTAATTTCACTTTTTTAAACAGAAGATTAAAAAAATAAGGAGAAACAAAAACTATATGTAAAGTTAGATGTTATTTATTAAGAAAGATAATTAGGTTTGCATAGCTTATTACATTCAGCAGCTACTGGAGGAATAAAAAAGAATATTTGGTTGAATGTCAAAAATATAGACTTGGCTAAAATAAATAATATATTCTACAATAATAAGTTGAGAGATATTAGAAATCTTTTTCCTACAACATATTCTTGATATATCATATATAGAGATGATTTTATACTGTGATTTAAATTTTCTCTGAATATATTCTACACTGATAAAAAATAATGACCAATCTAATATCTGAAAGGACCATGGAAAATTATCAATGTGGTAATTACTAAACTAAGAAAAATAAAGACAGTAAAATACCAGTAACTAATTTGTTGTGATGGTCTTTTCCTTCTCTGAAATGTATCTCTTTCTTGGTGATCACATTATTTTACTCTACTATTTAGATTTTCTTGGCTATTAAAAATACAAACACACAAAAATATGTATGGGAATGTATATATTAATTCTACAGAAATGAAAATCGTGATAAATAAGTCTTACATTTAAATTATTTTCTTTCTAGAACTATTTACTTTTTAAACAGGGTTGGGAATAGGAGGATATAAGTAAAAATAACTTATAAAGATGGATATACAGTAATTAAAAGTAGGTTATTGGCAATGAAAGGAAAAACATGAAAAGCGCTTGGATTAGCTTGCTGTCCCAATTATTACACATAAAATGTTTACTGTAAGTTTGGAACACTGAACATTGAAAATGTATGTACATTATGTATATCTTTATATCTTCCCAATTAACATTCTAATTTGAGAGGACATGAAGAGAATGGGGATTAAGGAGAAATAGCCCATTTTCCAAGGGTCAAAGTGTTCCACTTGGGTATTTATCTATTTCCCCTACATAATTTTTATTTAAATAAGGTAAGAGAACTATCACAATAAATTTGATTCTGGTGACATTCTACACACAAAAAAATTGAGTATACATTCAAAAACACAAATTTCATTTAACTATATGTATAAAGAAATTATATCAATTTGTGTAATCGATATATTTGCTATGGCTATCCTAAAAATAAGTTAGCTTCCTATCACTCATATTATGTAAAATTTATGAAATAAAAATAAAATAGATTAAGAAGCCTTGTCAAGGAAAATCCAACTAAGTCATATTCTTGAACTGTCATTTTCTTAGGCAGCTAAAAAAAAACCCGATAATAACAGTTGCTTTTCAAATAGGCCTTAAGATCACAGGAGCGAATCAGCAACAAACATGCATGCACTGAGTTTTCTTTCCCAGCTTGGTGAAGGTCTTATGACTCACCAGCAGCATCCTGCATTTGCCTTCGCGCCACTTTCAGACCGGCATACTCTGCTGCTGCTGCGACTGCTTGGGCAAAATCAGCATCAGTGAAAAAGGAGCCATCCGAAGAACTAACGCTGGAGCGTCCACTGGAAATGTTGTCCTCCTCTGAGGCTGAGCCCCAGCCGTTAATCATGGACCCCGTGACAGAGCTCTCCAGGTCCCCAACACTGGAGGCAGGTGTCTGCTCAAGCCCACGTAACAAAAGCCTTCTGGTTTGCATCTTGGCTACTTCCATGTCGGCTTCATCTTCTTCCTCTTCTGGTGCATCCGTATCCATATCTGAGACCAGGGGTCCTGAAATGTAGCCATAGGTATGTGGAGGGGAAATCGGCCGTGGTGGTGGAGGAGGACTCACAGGCTGCCGTCTGTATGAAGATGAATAAAATAGGTCTGGCTCAGCTTGTTATTTAAGATATAAAAGGTGAAATTACCCAAGAAATTCACAAGTAAACAGATTTGATCTTTACTTCTTTTGAACTCATATGTTCAGAAAAACAAACTTAAATATACTTAAATAAAGTAGATTTAAGTTTGATTTTATATCGAGTTGCACTTCACAGCCAGAGGCTCCACTGGATTACTTTTTGATTTAAGTTTAATAGAAATATGGCCCATTATCTTCAAGTCTTCTTGTGTTTTATTCTTTGGATTGCGTTTGGTTAAAAAAGGAAAAGTAATTCTTGCTTTGAAAACATAACATCTGTATCTGTCCTAAAGCATTTCAAACATTATCCGCAGTTTATCATTCCTGAAGACAACTGACATTCATCCTGAAACAGCTTGCTCCATAAATATCTGTTTCTTTCCTTTTTGTCACCACTCCTACTTTTTCAAGCAAATGAAGTCATTCACTTTCACTATGAAGCTTAAAATTTCATAAGATTTTAAAAATTATACATTCAGCATATGACATAATTTCCTTTAGATTTTATTCTATTAAGAAAAAGCTATGGGAGCCAAGAGTAATTTTTTCTGAATTATCCACTATGAGTTTCATTAAAGAATATTAACTATTTTTAACACTATTGCATTGATTGTTATTCTACCTTTTAAAAATATTTAAAGGTAATTTTTATATAATTATTTAGAACCAGAGTTGAGTACAAAATGAAGTAGTATTGTAGTATCCTACAGTATAGGTTCACAGTTACCAATTAATTGGTTTCAACCATCTCTCTGCAGACGTGAAGAACAACAACAGTTAAAAGCTATCCTTCCACTAACACCATTTGTGCTATGATCCACAGTGAACAGATGACTGAGAAGGTATAAAGCATTGACTTGGGTGGAAAGCAAGGTTTGTGGAAAGAAGCCATCCCCGCGGGAGGAGAATGCCAAGAGAATAACTCTTAAATTAAGAGTGCCTTCAAAAAAGGAAGACATGGTGATTTCTCGTTGGAGGATTTCTTGGTCAGTGAATTGCTCAACAGTCCTAATATTCCCTAAGCAAGGTTAAAGAGATGACATACATGGAGGACTTTCAGATGGAAAGGTCATTAAAACAACTCAACAAAGTTTGCACACCTGAGAAGTAAAGAGGATAGAGGATAGATTCTACACAAGCTGCCAAACTGAGCACCAGTATTGGAGAGCAGCAGAGATTAGGGTCTAGTGTCATCTGGTGACCTCCACAGCTTGGGAGGCTAGGAGAGATACGACATGAATGCCATCAACTGGCAGTTTACCTGAAGATATGGATAAATCATTTAATAACTGCAATGGTGCCTAGGACTGAGGCCTGCATCAGTGGGGCACCTCTCCTTTACCACACTTATGATACTCATAGTGTAAGATGAGATAGAATAGTCTTTAGGGCTATCCAAGCAGAAGACAAGATCTTCCATCTTCCCCACCTTAGCCCTAGGAGAATGCACCTGGCAGAGGAAAAAGGAGGGAGGTATTTAAAAGCGGAACATGCTCACTTTCTTCTTGCCGCCATAGCCACTGAAAGAGTCATTTGGCAAAGGATGTCTGGGAATGCACAATTAAGGTTTCAAAATTAACAGAACTGGCTGGGCATGGTGGCTCATGCCTGTAATCCCAGCACTTTGGGAGGCTGAGGCAGACGGATCTCCTGAGGCTAGGAGTTTGAGACCAGCCTGGCCAACATGACGAAGGCCCGTCTCTACTACAAATACAAAAGTTAGCCAGGTGTAGTGGCGCACGCCTGTAATCCCAGCTACTTGAGAGGCTGAAGCAGGAAAATTGCTTGAACCCGAGAGGCAGAAGTTGCAGTGAACTGAGATAATTGCACTAGCCTGGGTGGCATAGGCTGTCTCAATAAAAAACAACAACAAAAATTAATGAATTAATTTAAATTAATAGAACTAGATTTCAACAGCAAGCAAACAAAACCAAACCATACAGGATACAGGATCTGGTTAAGATCTAAATAAAGTTAAAAACATGTAGGATCTGCTCCAAGATCTCTAGTATAGAGGAGGAAAAATAATTTTGACATGGCACAGTTTTTAGGGTGGCATGGCAGTGTTTTGAAGAAAAACGTTTTCTGCTTTTTATCTCAATGAATTGAGATACTTCAATAAATCTGTTTTATCAATGCAATAGAAAACATTAAAAATAATTATTAAAAATACTGTAATTCATTTAATGAGCACTTACTTTGTAGCTAAGCATAGTTTACAAGATGTACTCATTTAACTCAATAACTTTCTGAGTTACTTTTTAAATGATCATTTTACAGAAGAGGATATTAAAATTCAGAGGAATTAAGGATCTTACCAAAGTTCCCATAGATCTCATGTATCAAATACAGAGTTTAAAATCAAGTTTTGTTTCTAAGGTCATGACCTTCCACACACACATATATAAGTGTAAGTATATAATGTATATGTATGTGTGTGTGTGTAGACATACAAGCTAGGAGAGAGACGTGCCACATACAGATGCATTTAAAAAACCAAGAAATTAAAGCTAATATATTACATTGAAAAAGTATGCACATATACACACACGTTTAATTATATATTATTATGTGTGTATATACATATATATGTTATATGTACACACACAGCATGCTTTAATATAATGCATTACTTTTCAATTCTGGGTGGTTTATAAAGTGTCTGTGTGTGGCACTAGGAGAAATATGAAAAATGTGCCAAAGCTGAAGTTATTTAAGAGATTAAAATGGATAATTGTTTCAATATAGAATGCATGTACACATAGGAGGAAAACCATTGTCTAATTTGGAATGCAACAAAATACCACACTTAAAAGTTAATTTACAATCTTTGTCAGCATACAAATCCAAAATACCACAAGAAACGTCTTCCTTTTTAAAGCCATGTAAGACTTTTTAGCACAAAGTGGACTATTTTGACCATCAATAAAGAAAGATGCAGAATGGCCAGCTTCACTATGAAAGGATGCCAGCATTGTTGTGTTTGAATAATTCACATTTTGTAGAGCAAAAATATCTTCATGTTAAACAAGGGCTGGCTTTTAACTACAACCACCCCTAACAAGTGTTGAAGAAAGACAGAAAAAAGTTATTCAAACCATCTGTAAATAAGGCAAGCCCAGGGAATGTGCGATAAACATGTACAGTTTGAAATATGTAATACATTCTATTGGAAAACAAAAAGCCATTTCAAGATGCTGCACTCCAGTGAGGCTTGTCTCAAATGAACCTCAACCCTCTAGATTTCTCCCCCTGAGGGGTTTCAATGTCTTCTGAAATAATGTATAAGTATATGACCATGAATGGCAACACTCTAGTCTCCTGCAAGAATGATGCCTTCATAAACATGTTCAAGAGAAAAGCGGAGTGATGTCATTAATTTATCAAAGTAGCTGTTTATACCATTCACCACATAGCATTTACCAGGCACAAGACAAAGGAGAAAAATGCATACCTTTGAGATTTTGTTCTAACACTAATGTAGCCTCAATTTCTTATATAAGTAACTATTACCTCAATTTATCTGTATTAATAAAATAAGCAAATCTCCTATTCCATACATGAAAATAATTTGTACTTTTCTAGAGACTTTTACTAAACTGCAACAAACTTAACTATATCAATCAGTTTTTAAAAAAATATATGACAATAAGTTTAATTACATTATTTTCCTAGCTATTGTTTGAAAATAGGAGAAGACAAATTCCTGCTATGTTGATCACCTAGTATACCCAGTTTTAGACAAAAGTGAAATAACCTAGAAGTTCATTATAATGCCAAAGTTGAAATATTCATAATAATGCGGGTCTGTAATGTTGATCTAATTATCATTGCATTGTTATAACGGTTTAAGTTTAGTAATTGTATTAATATAAAATTACACTATCTGTGCCACTAATCAATAAATATAAAAGTAATCAATGTGTTTATTCTTTAAATGTTTACTGTGCACCTACCATGGTAAAGACTATTAGATTTATACCAAAAAGATCATAGGCAAACAGAGGTTAGGTAACTTGCTTTATGCTTTGTGGCAGGTAAGGATTCAATTTTAAGGTATACATAATTAAGGTAAGCTATCTACCTGGCCATGGCAGACTGTATTCTGCAAAATGTCCATAGCCATGTCTCCGTTCCAAATGCTATTCCAAAATGAGAAGTTGCCACTCTCCATCAAGAGAGGGAGATTAGTTCAACACTCTTGAATCTAATGGACTCTGTGACTGCTTTGATTAATTCAACCTGGCAGAAGCAAGACTATGCACCAGTTCTAAATGCAGTTATTAACTGGCCTGGCAACTTCCCCTTCCTGCCTTTTTGAACACCTGCTCCCACGAAAGAGGTGCCATTTCCCTGAGACTCCCTGTTATGAAAGGTCCAGACAATTTGGTGAGACCTGGAGGATAAGACTCCATGTGGGAAGAGGCAGAGGACAAGGAGCACTGAGGCATCAGACACATGATTGAAGAAACTAACTTGGAAGTAGTTCTTCTAGCCCCAGCCATACAGCTAAAGCCACATGGATTGGAGATAAATTGTCCAGCTGATTCCTTTCAGAATTCCTGATTCATGGGAATGTGAATAAAATGATTACTTTAGGTGACTACATTTTGGAGTGGTTTGTTATACAGCAATAGAAACAGGAACTCAGGCACTATGTTAGGAATTCACCTAAATGAAATATATATCATCCATGTGTGAAGGGACGTTTAGTCTAGTGGAAGAGACAAATAATTAGTTAAATATGCAATGACAGAGGATACATAGAATGCTGTGGGAACACATAACTATGGGTCCTACCCAAAGTTGGGACACCAGAGAAAGATTTACTGAGGAGGATCTGCCATATAATCTTGGGTCTAAGCCGGGCGCGGTGGCTCAAGCCTGTAATCCCAGCACTTTGGGAGGCCAAGGCGGGTGGATCACGAGGTCAAGAGATCAAGACCATCCTGGTCAACATGGTGAAACCCCGTCTCTACTAAA
>NW_016107322.1:10305525-10346461 GCF_001604975.1 Cebus imitator
AGCGAAACTCCATCTCAAAAAAAAAAAAAAAAAAAAAAATCTTGGGTCTAAAGGATACATAGGTGTTAGCTCCAAACGGAGAAGAGAAAGTGGTGTTCTGGGAATATGGGAGAGCTTGTGCAAAGATAGTGAGATGAGTGAGAACTGTGCTCATTCCAGGAACCAGAAGAAAGTTAGAGTGAAGACATCATAGACATTGATGAGGGAGTGACAACACGTAAGGATGGTAGGGCACATAGGGGTCAGAGCACAAAGGGCTTTGATTGCTACATTAAGGAGCCTTGCCTTTAAGAAAAATGGGAAGCCATTGAGAGATCTTAAGCAATGGAGAGACATGATCAGTGTTGCAATTTAGGAAAACGCCTCTGCACAGTCTGCAGCGAGGAATTAGACTGAAGCAACGAGACCACTTAGCAGAACATTACTGTAATGCAGGCGAGAGAAAATGACTGTCGGAACTAGGAAAGTGCATTTATGGCTGAAGATATGTGTATCACTCAGAATGATATTTAGGCAGTAAAAATCTACAGTAACAAGTAGTTGGATATATGGATCTGAAACTCCAGAAAGAGATTTGTAGAGAAATAGCTATCTATATCTATGAGTGTACCATTAGGGAAATGGCAGGATGATAAGACTCAGAAGTCATCTACTAATGGGGGAGGGATTCGAACAGATCAAGGGATCAAGAAGAGACTTCATTCAAATACTTAACTAAAGATGGAAATCATAACATTGTATATAGTATCAAAAAGGTAAATACAATTGAAATGGCCAATATCAAGGAACTGGTTAAACAGAGTAACACACTTTATGTAAGTGTCTAAATAAAATGCTACCAAGATGGAAAAACGCTGTTCAGTGAAAAAAAATAGTTTATAAAATAATATTGGCATGTTATTAAATCCAAGCCTTGTGAGGATAAGTAAAGATGAAAGACTGAAAGGATCTTTACTGAGGTCTTCACGCTGACTTTCTGATTACATAGATCACTGGGGCTTTTATATTTTCATTTTGTTTATAGGTATTTTCAAAAGTTTATATAGTAAACATATAGACTATACATTAATCATAAAATAGCAATTAAAGCACTTTTAAAAATAGGCTTTCACCTACTTTTTATTAGTGCCTAGTGTTGTTTCCAGCAATGATCCTGGAAATAAAATCCATAATATCCTTATAGATTAAAAATAATATATTTGAAAAAGGCTGCATATAGTCAAGTTGATTATAAGTGAAGATAGTTAATGTATCACCCAATTACATTTACCTGCCTCAAGTTCTACAATCATCCATTAGCCTAAAATAATAGACAGTAGATCGACTCCAATTCTTCCATAGTATCCAATTCCATTTATCAAATACTTTATTGAAGAAAGCGCTACAGAACTCAATGACATAAACAAGATGAGTTCTGTCTTCAAAAAACTTTTAATTTAAATTGGAAAATAGAGATACAAATAGCAAATGCTAATGCAACATGAAAAGTGATTAGTGTGGTAACACCGATGGGAATAGACTCTTTATGAAGAGTAAAGAAAAGATGGGGTGAGTTTTTTCCAGGCAAGCAGAGCATGTGTCATTTGAACAGCAATTTGAAAGATAAGTGCTTGCCAGGCAATCAGAAAAGAACATGTAGAAGACCTGGATGTTGACGAGTTTCAGGCAACGTTAGGGACTTTCAAACAGACTAATCAGAAAAGAGTGTACATGACGAAATTGGGAGGGAAAGTAAATAAAGGGAAAAGGATTATTAAAAAACTCTAAATACTGGGTTAAACACTAAGACTGGACTCCGAATGAGGGAGCATTACCAGACTTGTTGTGTGCAGAGAAAGATATTGTGAGAATGAACAGAAAAACAGAGAGAAGGAAAGTGGAGATCTCTTTAAGGATAAGGCGGATTTCACAGGACAGGGATGGAGGGCCTGCCCTAGCAGCTGCTGGAATGGAAACTAAGGAGCAAAATCAAAATCAGGGGCATTTTGGATTGAAGAGATTTCATGAATAACCTCATTTGTAGAATGCTAGTTAGAAACTAAGCTGATTTTTAAATGACAAAGGTAGTTTTTATGAGTTTTGCCTATTCCCTTAGCCATTTTATTTTAAAACATTGGTCAAATGAATAGTGGCTGAAAATTCTAAACAAGATAGCCAGCAAAGTAAAAGAAAAGGCAAGTTTGCTCATATCTGTAATCCCAGCACTTTGGGAGGCTGAGGCGGGCAGATCACCTGAGGTCAGGAGTTTGAGACCAGCCTGATCAACATGGAGAAACCCTGTCTCTACTAAAAATACAAAATTAGCCAGCCTTGGTGGTGCATGCCTGTAATCCCAGCTACTCGGGAGGCTGAGGCAGGAGAACTGCTTGAACCCAGGAGGCAGAGGTTGCGATGAGCCAAGATTGCACCAATGCACTCCAGCCTGGGCAATAAGAGTGAAACTGGGGTCTAAAAAATAAAAAAAAAGAAAGAAAAAAAAAAGAAAAGAAAGAAAGGAAAAGGCAAGTTTGAAAAGTCAAGTCCAAAGACAAAGAATTTGAATTTGGACACATGGTGAAGTTCAAGTGGAAATACTGTGGCATTCAGGAAAAGGGTCTAGGCTGGCTAAAGAAATTTGACAGCCATCAGAATATAATAGTTGAACTAAGCAGTGGGATGACTGTAAATGTGAGGGCGGTAGGGCACTAATATTTCTGAATACTTACCCTGCTTCAGATGTTTACATACATTATCCATTGATTCTCACAACAATTTATAAAATGACCATCAGTGCAGAAAGCATAAGTATAATAAAGACTGAGAAGCCTTTAGATTTGACCATTAGGAGGTTACTTTCAATGGACTGATTGAAGCAAAAAGTTATGGGCCAGGATGCAGTGGGCTGAGGTGTGAATGCAAATCAGGAAGGCAGAAGGAGTTAAACAAAAGGAAGCAGGGGGAGAGCACGGAACCAGAAGGAAGGCCAAGGAAGAGGAATGTATGACGGGAGTAGGGTTAACCCTGAAGAGAAGGGGAATTGAATGAGGAGGAAGACGCTGTACATTCCAGATAGATAAAGGAAAACCGATTTCTGTTATCAAGGAAGGTGGAAAGGAGGACGTAAGAATACAAAAGAAGAGTTAGCCAGAAAGAAAATATTGGGTATCCTGAAAATAGAGACAGGATGGTGAGGAAACAGGTAATACAAGGGAACAACAAAAAAAGAATCCTTAGGTATTTCAGAACTAAATGGTCTCTTTTAGTCTCTCATTGTCTTCTAATAAGAGTAGCATGGATGATCCTGATATTAATATGGAAAAGAGGTGCCTTATTTGCTCTTAATTTTCATGACATTCCATGGGTTAATAATATTACTTTAAAATGTCTGATAATCCAACTTTCTCACTGCCAGATAGAAGAAAGCTTAACTACTTTCTTGTTTTACAGTGTATGTAATTTGAATCTGGTAATCTTTACAATAGAAGAGTTAATAAACATTGCAGAATTCTCTTTTAATCTACAGAGTAAAAGTCAAGTCACATAAATCAGAATTTGTTATTCATTTGAGAATATCAAAGGAACAACTTCTGAAACAAATAATATGCTCAATTTCAAATGATATTAGAAATACAGAAAATAATATATACATATACTATGTCAAGGGCAATAAAACAGTATAAATAAAATCATCAACAATGAGAGAAGAGCTAACATGATGTAGTAATAGCTTTTATGTGGTGGAAATGACAGGTGAAGCCATTGTATATAACCAAAATGTATTGACTAAGGGTGCTCAATACATAGGCTTAGAAAAGTCTAAGCACACACAAGCGTGCACACACACACGCGCACATACACACACACACACACACAGTACATAATAATTGACTAAAGAACTCCAAACTCATATCTAAACAAAAATAAAGGTTTCTGAGGTCAACACAAAAAGAATATATCAAACTCATTCTTCTGTGACATTATAGTTATGAGGGAACACATTATTATGTAAACTTCATTTTAAAAGAGAGGAGAAAATGTATTTTCTACCAACTAAAGAAGTAATTTACCAATGCAAAAGGAAAACTGAAGGACAAAACATCCACTGTCAATCACATATTACAGGATTAGCAAACCATATGCCATGTGGTTATGACTATAATTTTTATAAGTGGGTGAGTATTAATGCACATTATTTTATGGTTGCAAGTTCACTTGGATCAGTTAATCTAATGCAATGGTCAACAATATGACTCCATATGCTAATTACGTGGGCTTACTGTGGGATGATGCTGCGAAAAGGCTTATGTGACAAGAAAATTACTTCAAGGGATAGCGTTTGATAACTTCAACTGAGGAGTAGAAATTATCTGATTTGTTGGCAAAGAAGGCTAGTGACAGCCTACCTCCTGTCGGGTTGGTGCTGCATGTGGCCAATCTCCTCTGGACAATCCTGTAACATGGGCTGAAGTTCTTCCTGTGGGGAAGGAGTCAGAGTGGCAGTGGATTGATGGCTATAGGACACGGCAGCTGGAGAAGAAGCTGCTCCCCGAACAGGGGGAGTGGGGCCTCGTTCATCTTCCTCCTCTTCTAATTCATCTTGTTGCAAATACATCCTTGCTGGTGGCACAGGACATGGCATTTCCTGGTCATAGCTAAAAGAAATGATAAGGATGTGTAGACTTACTTCAGATTATTCAAATAAACTACTTGGATAGTAATGAAATGTCACCTTTAAATTGTTTTTCAAATCTGAATGTTCTCAGTCAGGTTAAGGAGATAATAGTTGAAAATGATTTTACCTCAAAAGGTTTGTGAATTACTGCATAGACTATTTTTCTCCAAGAGATTGCAATTTACATTAAGGTCTTAGAAGTCATGCAATTAAAAAAAAAATTCACATAACATGGCTTAATTTAGTACACCCCAAATGTATTTGGTATAGTTTGTACCTCCAATTCAATATGTTCTCTAAAAGAAGACTCTAAGATGGTATTACAGAGAACCTGAAGATGAGCTGCTACATTTTGAGAAAAATATACTTTTATTGTTATTATTTTTTTGAGACAGAGTTTCACTCCTGTTGCCCAGGCTGGGGTGCAATGGCACAATCTCGGCTCACTGCAACCTCTGCCTCCTGGGTTCAAGAAAATCGCTTGCCTCAGCCTCCTGAGTAGCTGGGATTACAAGTGTGCATCCCCATGCCTAGCTAATTTTTATATTTTTAGTAAAGACAGAGTTTCACCATGTTGGTCAGGCTGGTCTCGAACTCCTGAATTCAGGTGTTCCATCTGCCGCAGCCTCCCCAAGTGCTGGGATTACAAGCATGAGCCACTGTGCCCAGGTGAGAAAAATTACTCTTAAAAATCCTTTCAGAGAAAGATATACTGGAGATCAACCTATTTAGTTCAATACAACCCATTTATTTCTCTGAAATTATAGTAGATCGCTATTTCTTCAGTTGAACACAAAAGGAAGTAGTTGGCTTCCATTTAGGATAGTGAGTGAAAAATACAATAATAAAATGCCCCTCTACTCCTCTGCTGGAGCTGGGTGGGAAGCAAGATGGATCTGGGGAAGACTCACGATTTCTCTTTTCTCTTATCCCAGGGTGTATGTTTACTGATTAAAAGGGCAATGATGTACTACATTATATAAATTGTGATTCTGTTACCCATTTCTCTTGTTCATTCTCTACCACCCACCTTGCTTACCTGAACTCAGAAAAGTTGATGCTTAAATAATGTTTCTTTGCATCTTTATTTTTTTAACCAATCTCCCTCTTTGCCTCTATCCTATGTTTTTGTTTGGAATTAACAAATATCTGAGCAACTTGCCTACTCACCCAAACTAGAAATGTTTTAGTCATCTTTGACTTCACTTTATTCTTCCTTAAACTACTCCCCAGTTCATTTCATTCTATAAATAAGAACTCTGTAGAATCTATTCTCTTATTTTTATTTGTTATATGTGCTACTGCAATAATCTTTTAATTGGTCTCCTAGCCTCCAGTCACGCCATTGCTTCTAAAATTACATAAATATGCATCACACACAGGTTATTCATGTGCTCTTCAATCAGCCCATGTTAGAGAATAAAATCTAAAGGACTAAGCAAGACACTCAAGTATCTGCATAATCTGGCTTGCATTTGCCATCCCAGCTTCCTTTCATTCCCTACCATGTGTTTCATGTTAGTTTTTCCACATCTCTGTGTGGTCCCATGTCCATAAAACCCCTCCTTCTTAACTGTGAACCTTCTCATTTGTCCAGATCAAGAACAAATGTAGCCAATCAGGAAACCTTCATTCTTCTCTGTTAGAATCAGTCTTTCTCCTTGGGACACAGATGCGTCTCCTATAGAGCTTTTATTTTTCTTAGCCTATATTCACTTATTTCATTTTGGTCCTCTTATTTTTGTGAACCAAAGCACAACGAATGTTGTTAAAATAGCTTGGGAAATGCATTTAAAAAAAATACATTCAGGCCAAGTAGAGTGCTCATGCCTGCCTGCAATCCCAGCACATTGGGAGGCTGGGACTGGTCGATTGCTTGAGACCAGGAGTTTGAGAACAGCCCGGGCAACACAGGGAGACATCATCTCCAAAAAATCAAATAAAATAAAATTTGCTGGGTGCCGTGCCATGCCTGTAGTCCCAGCTACTTAGAAAGCTGAGACGGGAGGATTACTTGAGCCCTGGAGTGAGTCCCTGTTTCTAAAAACAAAGCAAAACCAACCAAACCAAACCAACCAAACCAAACCAAACCAAACATACAGTTTTGTTTCCATGACCTGCAGATTCCATATTTGCAAATTCACTGACTTGGTGAAATTTATTTGTAAACCCCAAAATCAGTATCTGAGGCATTTTCATGGTCATTCCCACAGGTTCACAAAGTGGCCAAAAATATGAGCGCCTGATGTGCATGTTCCCAGCAGAGGTAAAACAAGGATACACTCTGCTTTCTTGTGTCAGTCCTCACACTGTAAACAAAGGCCATTTTCATGGTTTATTTAGTGCCATGTTTGCTGAAGTGTTTTAAACTTTGCATTAGTGATTTCTCTGTTTAAAATGGCCCTCAAAAGAAGTGCGGAAGTGCTGTTTAGTGTTTCTTAGCCCTGGAAGGCTGTGATGTGCCTTACAAAAAAAAAAAAAAAAAATGTATCTGCGAAATAAGCTTTACTCAGGAATGACGTATAGTGCTGTTGGATTCCATATTAATAAATGAACAAAATATGTTAAATAAGCTTCCTTTAAAAACATACATAAAACAAGGTTATGCATTGGTCAGTTGACAAATATGTTGTGGGTAGGGGTTAAAAGAAACTTCACCCTGTATTTCCCCAAAGACCGATGGTTCCACAGTTGCTAACTCACTGTTCACAAGAATTTTAAAAAGCATAAATATGGTGAATAATGAGAGTTTTCTGTAAATATTTTTATATAAGAATTTTACTTAAAAATGCAGTTTATAAAAAGATCATTAGAAAATGGAAACACGGAGGCTTTGTTTATGGGCATAGTTGAAACTGTAATACACTTTTCTGTGTGTGGAGAATGAAGGAATGATGTCTTTGTTTCTTTGCAGTCACAGAAAAGACTATATTTTCAGGTATATTTTATGATTATTTGTTAACTCTCCACCTTAAAGCAGTTTTCCTCCTTTGGTTATGTTAAAGAAGCAGCTGTTTTGTTTGGTGATACCACGTCCAATTCTACAGATTCTGGAGTGAGAAAGAGGTACACTAACTTCCTAATTGTTATCATGTGGATTATTACACTTGTTAAATCTTTAGAGAAACAATTCAGTAAAGTTTACATTTCTACAAAGAGTTCTCAGCATCAGATGATAATATCTAAGAACAAATAACCTTCAGGATATTGTCATTGTTGTATAAATCCACAAAATTATAAAAATTTCAAGACATGCCACAGAAGTTCTATTCAAAAATCACAAATCATATACATCCATATGTTAAATTATGTATACACACACACACACACACACATACACACACACACAGAGGATATATACATGAGCTAATATGTATTCATTTTTCTAGTCTATTCTAAGTTCCAAAAGAATCTTTCAAAGCACAAATTCCTGTTTTGGAAGCAGCAAGGAGAATATTTACTCCTGCTGACCAGCACTGTTTTATTTAAAGGCAATTGTTTGTGGATCTTAGAAATCAGTCTTCTCTTGATCATCCAGTGTAATAATTGCTTAAAATGGGCTGAAACAATCATATTACATCATTGACATTTGTTTAGACACTCCTCTTACCTTTCGTCTACAGAAATGTTGTACTCTTCGCTATTGCTGTGCGGAGGAGGATGTGCTGGGGGAGGAGGAAGCAGGTCAGCCCAGTTCATGCCACCTTGTTTTGGTACTTTGGGTGTTCTTGCCCCTTTCTTATGCCCTTGACTCCCTAGAAAGGAAATAAAATACAAGCCTTTGATATCTGACCTTTAAACCTTTTCTATTGTCACAAGTTAATTATTTTTTGTAAATATGATTTTATAATTCATTTATGTATACAGACATAAACACACTTTTTCATTAATTTTAAACAGAACTTTGTACAAGAGAAAATGCAAAGCATTTCCATGTATAACTGCAAAATAAATAGCAAAAAAGCAATAAAACCATGAATGGATGTTTCAAGCCATATCATTAATAGTGATCTTCCTACAGCAATTAATTGCATTATGGATTATCATCTCAAACAAATGAGCTGTAGACATATTTTCAGGAGTGCCTTTCTATTATTTAATTGCTGGAACCTAAAATACAATATGATACAGATACGATCTATTAGAGTTCCACTGTTGCATTAAATCACTGAATATATATAATTTGTACGTGTCCATTGAAATGTTTTAGGCACAATGAAATTACTAGTTTCCTTCAGAAAGGCAAGTACAGATGAAATAATAGCTGAAATAACTGATAGAACTAATGACAAAAAAAGGCAGAAAAACGATTTTTAAAAGGGACAGAAGTGTTCTCAGCCACTGTTTCTATACAATGATGGCTTATGATAAAATGATGTTGCTTGAACATTCTTAGTAGTTTGACATAGCCCAATTATTCAAGTGTTCCAGTGTTCTCATTTTAGATTTGGCATATTCTTTAAACACAGGGGCTCTATATATTTGAAAGCATTTATTTTAAAGAAAACTTTAGGTCAACAAATCTTTTCGGATAAAATATCCCCCTTTCTAATACATTACATTTAGATTCATATGTGAATTACAGAAGATAATTCTATAATTATTTTTCTCATAAGGTCCCTTACTATCAGTGAATTATCTTGGTCTTATTTTTTAACCTTATCCAAATCTTTTCCAAGTCATGTAATACATGAACCAGGTCTGACCATATTCAATGAGCCTTGATTTTCTTGTCACTTGGGAATTTTCAGTCAAATGGCAGTGTTTGTTAAGCCAGATGTTCTTGTACTGGTATGTTACTGCACCAGGTGTGTGCTAGGGACAGGCTGTTATTAATAAACTATGATAATCAGTCTTATATGTATGCATCTCTTTTCTCTTCCACCACTCTGGTGTCCAGTATTGGGATGACTGTGCATGTGTTGTAGACTAGACATTAACCAGTGTCTTCCTCTGGATTTCCTGACATGTATCTACTGTAGCAACTTCATCAGTCCTGAGAGGCCTGAGACAGATCTCTCCTATATCTTATTTACTTGCTTTGTTCTCTTCCTGAATTACCATCAGATTTCAGATATTTATATCTTTTTACGATATAGTCACAGAATTTCAAATGATATATAGCAGCAGAACATCCAGATCTAGGTATCTAAGCTGAGGGATACAGAAGGTCAATTAAATATTAATAATCTAGAATCATTGTTTTTTTCCCATTAAGAAATGGTATTCTCTATGTGACTAAGAATTCAAAGATGAAGTGGCATGAGACAAACAAATATTAAAATATTTCATATGGGTTTCTTAAAAGTAGATCCCTGAAATATTCCTCTTAATTCAGGATTGACTTAGTTTCAAAAAAGAAGTCATTTAATAAGATGTTAATTGTTAAAACAAACAACATATAATAGAATCAGAGTAAATCTAAATGGTAAAGGGCCATTCCTAAGCTCCCTTAATTTCAACAGAAACACAGGCTAGAAAATGCCAAACCAGCATGTGAGTTAAGGGAAAACTGTAAAATGCAAATGCCATATTCATTTCAGAAGAAGGGTACAGACTCTTAGCTAAAAGCCCCTAAGAACAACTTTAATCCTGTTGCTGGGAAGTGCCATTTCTACACTCTCCTTAAGAAACATTGCCAGCGTCAAGATCAATCAGTTTTGTTTTCATTGTGGTATGACGTGCCACATGTTAGTTCTAATAATGAACTGCCTTTAATTAGAAAAACAGGACTTAAGTACCCAGCAAGCTCCCATCTGCAGCCCCTATCAGGAAAACAGCTGGCAAACAGCTGCAACAGCATGAAGACCACAGGGAAGAGGTCTCAGTGTGACTTCAGGAGGCACTTACAGACTGAGGTTGGGAGATTGCTTTATGAGGCTTCAGAGTCAGAACTGAGGGATTGATCATAGAGAGGTGATAAACTGAGACAGGTTCTTACTGTGCCTGAATCTCATGTTATTGTCTTTTAGGCTTTTGATTCTGCTCAAGTGTCCTCAAACATTATGTGCTTTTATAGGCTCATTTCAAATGGCAACATATTTAGCAGATTAGCTCTATGTGCAACATTTTTAGTTATATTTTGGCCAAGGGGGAAAAAGAAGTTTCAACTGCCTTTAAAGATTAGGCAAACATGTTTCTTCTGGCTTTACTAAAGCTCATTAACAAGAATGAAAATAGGACAGTCAGACTTTGTTGCCAAATAGGACATAAAATGACTTAATGAGTGGAAAGTCCCTCAGATTGCAGAGACAAGACACATGCCTGAGATTCAAATTACATACGGTGATTTAGACACGTCACCTACATACATCAGTCCACTGGCACTCAATTTGTAATCTTGGAAAGTACCAGCTTTTTAAAGGAGAGATTCTTTGGTTCACCTTACTTACCAGATGTACTGCTGCCCCGGTCCGAACTGTTGTAGGAGCCTCCTGTGTTCTGGTCATATGATTGGTTGTATGGGATAGTTGGAGGAATTGTGTCATTTGCTCGATAATCTAGACATTTCAGATGAAAAAAAAAACAACATTTATTGTCTCTTTGTGAGTGGTTTCACATCTCTGTTGTATCTATATTTCTGAGTGACTAAAGAAACTAATTGGACGATTTATTTCCCTTTTTTTTCTTTTATTGTTGTATTCAGATTGTCAGGAAATAAAAAAGCTTATACTCCAAATATATATAAACTATAAATAACTTGAACAATATAACAATATAATTTTAATAAGAAATCATAAAAATATCATGTCTGCAAATCATAAAAACCAAATCACAATAACGTAAAAATAAAACTGAAACTTGTCAGCAAGGTTTTATCCAATAAAAAAAAATCCATGGTAAAGAAACAAAATATCTTAATTTTCCCCAGAAATGTTTCTGCTTACTTAGGCAAAGGTGAAAATCCAAATGATAAGCTCACCACTGGAATGTAGTCAGTAATAATCTGTAATCTAGCTGCATTCCAGGTTCTTTATTATAGTCTGACATACCAAATCTGCTTACAAGCAGTATAAACAACAAATCAGAGTTCTGAAATATTTGTACGGAGGCTCTCAGGGCTTTCCAAAGTCCACAGTAAAACCATACACTATGAAGGGATAATGTGACAATAGTTTGAATCACCACTGCAAACTCCATGATTACAGAAACTATCCTATTCATCTTTGTCAGTCTTTGTCATGAACTTATGCAGGAGTCTCGATCAATACTTATTAAATTGGGTTATTATACCAATCAAGTCCTTTCTTTAACTTGAGAAAAGGCTAGCTCACTTCATTATCAAGTTAAAACATATAACATTAACCCAAATGAATTTTTTAAGTTAAATTTTTGTAATCTTCAACTGTAGTTAGGTTGTATTTTTGAGGAAAATGTTCCCAACACAACGCTAAAGAAATTAAGTGTATGTCTCCAATTATCTACCAGAAAATACATTCTTTACCTGGAATAGATGGGATGCATTGTCCCCACCTATTCACATTAGAGCAATCCCAGTTTTCCTAGAGGTATAACTTGGCAAATCATGTTATTAAAGCAGTAGCCTAAAGGACTACAGAGAAATCAAACACCTATCTTTTCCAACTCCTACACGTTACAATAGAGAAACATTTCCTTCAGGCCACAGAATACTATTCTGCGGCTTCAAGTTAATACTAAACTCAATTTATTTTAGGTTTTATATGGACAGACTTCTATCAGGTCAACCAAAGAAATTTAGGTTCTAAAATTATATATTGCAGCAGTCTTAATAACCACACGAGGTAGCAGACATACAACAAATTGAACCACTTCTTCAGTTCAAGTTAATTATTTTATTTCAGGTTGATATAAAAATGCCATTGGTTTATATGACCATATAGAAGCAATTATCTTCCATCCTCTAGTGGAAAGAATGGGATAGTCTATTTATTGAAAATGTGAGGTATTGTGACAGTTGTACATCTGCCTCATGAATAAAAGATTGTCCCTCCCATTCCCTCACCTATTAAATTTAAATTAATCTCAATATCATTTGAAAATACTTATATATTATTATAAAATAAACTTTCCAAGGTTATTGTTGCGCTAATTAACTCTTAGACACGGGAAATTTCGAAACCAAAGAAATAAGATAATCTTAGCAACAGAAGGAAAGATTTTACTTGCTAGTCTCAGACAAGTTTGAACATCTAGTTGAGGTGCTGAGAGTGATCACAGGGAGCAGAAACGGATGGGAATACATGCAAGCGTCTTCACCTTTGTTCAGCTTGTTTTGCTCCATGATGTTGTACTGAACTGGTGCCACTTCTTGTTTCTGCTGTCCCAGTGGTTTCCAGTGCTTCTCGCCAGAGTCCCCGCTGCCGTTGTTCATGTTGTTGCTGAGGTTTGACTGGATGAGCTGAGTGGTGGCGTAAGGAGTAGGCTGCCCTGATGGATTGACAAAACGCCCATCCTTCAGATTTGGGCTATTGAAGGTTTTCATCTCATTGATTTTGTTACTAAGGTCCACATCACCATAAACAGTTGACTCAGGGAGCATCAGATTTGTTTGTTTGTTATCCAGTTGGTTGTTATAATTTGCTATACAATCAGCTATGTGCAATGGAGAGGAAAAGGAAACGGTCATTCTGCATGGTTATTCCTTTTAGATTTCTTTCTACGTAGCTTTGTGAGTCATAAGAAAATCGTTATGCAAAGTACAAGTGGGCTTAAACAAGATCAATAAAAAGGGCCAAATGTCCGCATGTGCTTTCTAAAGAAAATTAATAGTTGAAAATAAGAGAGGGTGCACAGAATTTGAATAGAGACTAAACAAATTTGAATTTCTGATAGTGCTGAAGTAAACAATTCATCCAATTTAAAATAATTTTTATTTAATAACCTCATTAATAGGAATCCGACTAAAATAATATATATACAAATATCTTCATGTGCCAACTTTTATTTTCTAATCTTTGGTTACTGAATTATGTGAAACTACAGGTTAGCTGCTGAAGCAACAGAGAAAGCACATACATTGAAAATCTAAAGGGAAAAAAACTACTCATAGGTGATAGAACTTGAGATTTCAATATTTTATAAAATACTTATATTTAAAAGATATGAAGAATGGCGTAAAATGACGTACTAAGGAGAATTCTGCTAGTTCTTGTTGTGGTCATACTGGATGACCATTATCTGGAAATCATGCTATATAATCATTTTCTCATGGTTTCATGGTAACACCCCAAGAAATATAAAATGACAATAATAATAACAAAAGGGATCATAGTAACCTGGGTCACTGAATCAAATACAGCCTGAAATAATACTTAAATATCTAACACCTCATTTCCACTCCAGTTTTCTCTTCATTGAAATATTTGGACATTAAATAACTGAACATACATATATTTTATATATATATATATATATATATATATACACATATATATACACACACATATATAATATATATTATATGTATGTTATATATATATATATATATACACATATACACACATATTATATATATATATACACTTAAGGTCTGAAGTTGAAAATACTAAAATGGTAGGAAGAACTAAAATCATATTTTTAAATTAAAAATTTTATAATAGAAAAATTAGTTAAATTACAATGATAAAAATATCATTATTTTATTCATATTGCCCAGAGGTGGTAACAACATCAACAAGTGACCTGTAGCATTGGTTTTTAACTGGATATCTTTAAAAAATGATGAATTAACATGCTTGTTATGAAAGATGTAAATATGAAATAATCTAAACAAAAATGTGTAATTTCTCTATCCTACTGAATTCAAGTATTCTGCATTTCAACCGTGAATGATCACAGGGAGCAGAAATACTTGATTCATCTGACCTTTGCGATTCTTATTTCTAATTTCTAGTTTTGTTTAACAGTGGTTAAGAAATACTATAAAAGTCAGATGGTTTTGCAATCTCATTTTGTTTCACCAGTCATTCTATATGTGTGTTGTGCAACAGAACTTCTGAGATATTGGACATGGTCTACTCTGCTTTGTCTGATACAGCAGTCACTAGCCACATGTGACTACCGAGCACTTGAAATTTAGCTAGTGCAGATGAGAGACTGAGTTTTAAATTATATTTTATTTAATTAATTTAAATGTAAATAGCTATCTGTGGCCAATAGCTACCACATTGGACAACACAGCTCTAACTATTAATTTAAATGGGTATCACCATTTTCTTCTCTCCTATAGGTCTCAACCTAGTTTTTCTTTTACTTATGATTACATGAATATCTATTTGTCTAGACATTTAGAATACGGACCTCTGGAGGACATAGACTTGGTTACATAGATATGTCACATCCACATCCATTGGAGACTCAGGATTCGTTTTAAGGGGAGACATGCAGATTCCTCTGTGATTTGTTCTTTACAATGCGTAACATCTTTACTGAAATCCATCTTCTCTCTCACTTTTCCTTAATTCCATGAGTTATTTTATTTCTATCATCATACAGATTCCTTACAATAATTTTAATGTTATCTATATGGGAATATTGTCTTTTTTTTGGAGGGGGGGTTGTTTTGTAAGAAATCTTTGTTAATTTTTATCTTTGTTATAACTTTAAATCTCATACACTGTACATTCAATTTTTTACTATGTTTTGGCATGAAATTTTAGCAAGGTAATTTACTCACACAAACATCTGACCCAACAAATAGACAATGGAAAATAAATGTATGCATACACACCTGCAATATATGTATGTGTGTGTACATACATATAATAGACATATGTACATACATATATATATTGTGTCCTCAGGATTTGCTACTATAAAATCTGATTTAAACTTTCAGTTAATTTTCATTTAAAAATTTTTGTCATTACTGTTGTAGATTATTATTATTTTTACTATTAAATAATTTTGTTCATTATATTTATGAATTTATTTACCTTTTGTTTTTTGTTATTTTCCAAATCACAAAAATAATTAAATATGATCAAAGGTCATTTATTTATAATTTAAAATTATATGCCAGGCACAGTAGCTTATGCCTGTAATCCCAACACTTTGGTAGGCTGAGGCAGGAGGACTGCCTAAGCCCAGGAATTTGAAATCAGCCTGAGAAACACAGCAAAACCTACATCTCTCTCTATATATATTTTTTTAATTAACCAGGCAATGTGGTCTGTGTCTGTGGTCTCAGCTCTTGGGAGGCTGAAGTAAGAGGATTAGTTGAGCCCAGAAGTTTGAGACTGGAGTGAGCTGTGTTAATGCCACCACACTCCAGCCTGGGATACAGAGTGAGACCCTACCTCAAAAAACAAAAAACAAACAAACAAAAATGGTAAAAGAAATTGTCATCACATCCATTCTTACCAAGATACATACTTTTGACCAGACTGACCACCATGGTAAACCCCTATCTCTACTAAAATTACAAAAATTAGCTGGGTGTGTTGCTAAGTGACTGTAAGCCCAACTACTTGGGAGGCTGAGGCAGGAGAAGCACTTGAACTTGGGGGCGGAGGTTGCAATGAGCCGAGATTGTGCCACTGCACTCCAGCCTGGGCTACAGAGTAAGACTATGTCATCAAAAAAAAAAAGACAAATGCTTTTATAGTTGGGCACGGTGGCTCACACCTGTAATATCAGCAATTTGGGAATCCAAAGTGAATGGATCACTTGAGGCCAGGAATTCGAGACCAGCCTGGGGAACATGGCAAAACCCCATCTCTACTTAAAAAAATACAAAAATTAGCTGAGCCTGATGGTGCAGGCCCATAGTCCTAGCTACTCGGGAGGCTGAGGCATGAGAATCACTTGGACTCAGGGAGCAGAGGTTGCAGTGAGCCAAGATTGTGCCACTACCCTTCAGCCTGAGCGACAGAGTGAGACTCTGTCTCCAAAAAAAAAAAAAAACATAAATACTTTCACATGATTTTATTTTTCCTTATTTGCTGTTGATTGTAGAGTTTATCTTCCCAATTATCTGGGAAAAATATTTCTAGTGGACAGTAAAGTATGGAGGTTAAAGGATGGAACAAATATTTAAATCAGGCTATTTTGCTAAACAGTAATCAACATTGGATAAAATATTGGTCAAACCGCATCTTCCCATGTAGAGAGAGGGGAAGAAAACATCTTCTGGCTAGTTCCTAAAAAGCTTATCCATATCACGCTCTCTCTGTGTCCCTAACCTGGGCGGCTGTAGGTAGTGAGGTTGCTGTCGCTGTTCCCATTGCCTGCCGCACAGCAGCTGATGGAGCAGTCATTGTGATTGTTGCCAGTGTTAGGCCACGTGTCTGCCAGCCAGGGCTGTGTGGTAGGTTCACTGATGTTGAGAAGTCCTGGCCTGAAGACAAAAATATATAAAAGCAAATGTTATATGAATAGAGAATAATATTTTCTATTTAAAATTCCAACAAATTCCTCATCTTGTTATTCTCGCAAATCATCTGGTGAACTATGCTGAATGATATGATTCCTCTTATTCTGCACACAAAGCAACTGTAATATGAAGTCCTGGGATGTGCCTCCATTGACGTAGCCATAACTGTACACAGGAAGAGTTATGCATCAGACCTAAAATCTCATATTATTTGCAACATTCTATTCTGCTTTTAGTCATAATGGTTCAAAATCAAACATGGAATATGAAAATATTTTTGAGTTTTTTAGTGGCTTAAAAAAATACCCTAGTGCAGAGAGTTTGCACTTCTTCATTTTGACCAATTAAAAAAATGTGACTTCTTACAACTTCATTAAAAAATGAAACAAGCCTCTTTACTCAGACAATAGATTCTTCAAATTAAATGCACTGGCATATTTTTCTCCAAAACTATGTTTCATAACTAATGAGTTTGGGGCTCTGTGACATTTTACACAGATTCTAATCAATGTTTCAGTGCCTAGTTCTGTAAGCTTGTCAACATTTTCTGATGGTGGCAATGTAAAATGTCATAAATGCCAACATAAGCAAAGGAAAGCTGATGAATTAAATCTGATAAATTAAATCTGATAAAACAGAGATGTCCACTAAAAAGAATATTAGCATTCATTTTGTTATTTTTTGGCACAAAATATTTTTTTCCTCTTTTACTGTGCATTGGGAATCCCAGGTACTTTAGCGATTATTAATGGGAGCCCTGGATCACCAGAGACAGGGACTCAAACTGGAGTCCAAGAGTGGCATTCTTCATTTCCTTTTCCAACACCGACTTCATACAGCATCATCTCCCTTCCACGAAAGAGGTGATGTCCCATTCACAAGAAACAGACTGGCATGATAGACTCTGCAAAGGTTTTCTTGGTGGTTTTATTTTCTGTGTCAAAATTCAATAATTATGTTTCTTATTTACCTGGGAAGAAAGAATCTGACAGTTCACCTTCCATGGTTGTTATTCTAGCACAAAAGGGAGGAAATTTACTATGCAAATGATGGTTGAGAAATAATCCATTCTATACAAAGACTATAGATTTGGGATTCATTTTTGTATACATATGTGGGTACACATATAATAAAATAAATATTTACGCTTTGCTTATAATGTGTGAGCAGTTGTTCTGGTTTTTCTTTTTTAAACATGTATGAACTCATCTAGTCTTTACAACAATGTTACAAAGGAGGTACCATTATCCAAATTTTAAAGATGAGGGAAAAAGGCCTTTCTATTTTAAATTCCAATAAATTCCTCATCTTGTTATGTTGAATGATATTATCCCTTTTATTCTACACACACGGCAACTATAATATGAGGTCTTGGGATGTGCCTCCCTGTATATAGCCACAACTGTACATGGGAAGAATTATGCCTCAGACCTGAAGTCTCACATCATTTGCAATATTGAGAGGTTAAGAAGCTTGTGCATGGTTACATAAAGTGAGTGAATGGCAGAGTTGAAATTCAAACCCTAGCAGGCTGGCCCTAGAGTTTACACTCTAATCTAAGATTTTAAAAACATATATACTGGAGAGTGCTGAAGTTTCCTAAAGCTCCGGAATATTCTTAATAAGAAGAGTGGAGAAAATATCTGAAGTCTAAGCTGTTAAAACTGAGCCAACTTACTATTAAAATTATTGATAAAAACATGATTTGAAGAGCAACGTTTCCAAATTGTTGAAATTTTAAACATTTAAATGCAAGCTATAACATCAATATCTGGAGCCTTTGAAATAGATATTAGTTATAGAAATTCTGCATCTAGTAAACTTTTCTTTCCTATTTTTTCTTTGAACTTAAACTATGAATGTTATCACTGTAGAAGTTATTAAAAATAAAACCATCTGTGACATAGCACAGATGTTCTAGGATATCTGAAGTATGCATCAAGAGGAAATTTTCCACAGACTCACTTACATGTTTCAAAAGGAATAGACAATATTTTTATGCTGCTCTGATTCCCTCTGAAAAACACTTTCATAGTGAAGGCTTTGATACCATGATAGGCTGAGAGACCTTTTCATATATACGAGTGATTTCCAACAGGAAGCTGAATCATCCATTTACATCCTAGTTTTCTGTTTAGACTTAAATTTGGGATGCTAGTTATTTAAGGCAGAAGGTGAGCCATGATTACTGGCCCATAATGACCCTGAAAATGCCATGTGTATGTCAGAGAGGACTTTGAGGAAGTCAAGGTCATATGTAGCTACTCTAATAAGGGTTCTAAGGTCTTTTTTAAAGCAATTTCACAGGCTACCTTTATATATTGAGCTTAAGGTACAGAGCAGAAAAAAAATCCACATGATGATTATAGGGATTAACATGTTTCTTAAATATTATTATGTAATGTTACCATATATTAAGTGGATAGATTTGTGTCATGAAGCAAAAGAGGGCAAATGCACTTTAGTAATTATATGGCAATTACCTTAAATTCCTACTCTTCTCTTGATATTCCAATCACTAACCCCAAGAAAGCCTATTTGAACTGCTCAATCACAAAATAAACTACAGAGTCCAGGAGTTGGGGAAAGGGTGAAGGAGGCTGGCAGGAAGGCTTGTCAGGCTGTCTCCCCTTCCCACTAGCAGATTGAATGAGCCTTAAACCTAGGAGATAGCTCTACGAATTGCCAGTACTTTAAAGAGAAGCAAGGCTTGAGCTCTATTTCCTCACCTCCCACCAACAGGAAATGCGGTACTGGCATTCCCTACCCGGTTAGCCAGGCTTTCCCACCCCACCCTTTTCAGGTTTTCGCTGCTTTCTTGCTTTAAGCTGTGGTTTGGATTGTTAAGCACATTTTTTTGGACACACTGCCTGGGATGTTTGAGGAAAGGAAGACAAATGAATAGAAACAGCTACTTAATATTTCCATGATCATTTCCCTTAAGAAGGACAAATCCTTTGTCCTTCTTAAGTTGGGACGAGGTCTCTTTGCTTACCACAATCTTCATTCTCTCTTTTCCAGGAATAACTACATTTGCAATTTTCAGAACTACAACAGAGTTGTAGACAACCTTATCCTTTATTACAGGAAAGAGCCTTCAAAATTTCTTTCAAGTCACCAAGGACTGAACTCAGCCCTTCTGACATTCATTTATTCAATGGCTTATTCATTTTCTTCTTACTTATTAGTGACATCTTTTCAAAAATAAATCATTCATGTGATTTATTGCATTTATTAATGTAATTCAATAAATTACATGTATTATTAAAAATCCACTTATCAATAAATAAACCATATAATTTCCAGCCCCCAGGAACTCACATTCTATTGTCAGAGGCAAACATATCTACCAGGAGTTGCCAAACATTTTCTGTAAAGGACCAGATAGTAACCTTTTAAGGCTTTCCAAGCCATATAGTTTCTTTGGTAACTACTCAATTCTGCCAGTGTGGCTCAAACACAGTCATAGAAAATACATAATCAAATGAGCCTGGCTGTATTCTTATAAAACTTTATTTACAAAAACAGGAACAACACTGGATTTGGCCTAAGAGCGACAACTAGCTGACCTCTGATATAAACAAAAGATAACTGCGTTTCTTATGTTAGGGGCTTCATTGAGGTAATTCCACATTAGAAGTTAATGGAGGACAGCCGGGTGCGGTGGCTCAAGCCTGTAATCCCAGCACTTTGGGAGGCCGAGGCAGGTGGATCACGAGGTCAAGAGATCGAGACCATCCTGGTCAACATGGTGAAACCCCGTCTCTANCCCCGTCTCTACTAAAAATACAAAACATTAGCTGGGCATGGTGGCGCGTGCCTGTAATCCCAGCTACTCAGGAGGCTGAGGCAGGAGAATTGCCTGAACCCAGGACGCGGAGGTTGCGGTGAGCCGAGATCGCGCCATTGCACTCCAGCCTGGGTAACAAGAGTGAAACTCCATCTCAAAACAAAACAAAACAAAACAAAAAACAAAAAAAGAAGTTAATGAAGGACACGGTAGGTGGAATTCAGTAACCTGACACGCGTCACTGGGCGGGGAGACAGTCCAGACCTATGTGATACATGCACAGTGTAGTAAGGACACCCAGAGAATGCAATCTTGGTAAATGGCAGGTGGGGTGACACAGTGGACTGCAGGGTCTAGCACATTTTGAGGTGTGAAGTAAGTCTGCAGAGCCCTAGAGTTTGTGGACTTTGTATATTATACCGAACTTGGAGCTGATATTCTAAACATGGTAGGTCCTATTGATAATGGGATTTTCTGGAGCTCAGAAATATGATCAATATGCATTTCAAAAGATCATTCTGTCTCCAGTGAGCAAAGGGAATTAGCAGGAAATAGTGCTAACGAAGGTATTATAGATAAAGGTAGGACTCCTAAGAGCTTTTGTCACAGATTAGGCAAAGGAGAAGTGGGGCTTGAAGTGAAACAATATTAGAGGGAAAGAAGTAAGAGACAGCATCAATGCGCAGTCATGGATACAGTAGGGCCAAGAGGATGACTGAAAGGTTTTGGCTTAGGTGTCATTAACCAAGTGAGGTAGGAAGTCCAGTGAAGGCTCAGAGAGTCTGAAACACACGAGAGAAACCGGTGCTTCAGAGACAGACACGAGAGAAGTCAGTGTAGGAGTTTGGTTCATTATTCATTCTCTTATCTCAGTGGATCATGAAACATAGGCACAGAAACACACACCCACACACACACAGACACACACACAAACTGACACACACATCCATAAGTGGCTAGGAATGGGGCTCCTTCTTAAGGCATTCCCTATTGTCCTCAACCTGTTTTATTTTTTCCATAGCATTTATCAACTGCGGATATCATACAGTTGACTAAAAAAAAAGTGTATTATTCATCTTGCATTTCCCCCACTATAATGTGACGTCTAGAAGGGCAGGAATTTTTATCCACTTTGCTTACTGATGCTTCCCAAGTAAGTAAACTAGTACCTGCCACATAGTAAGTGTTCAATATACTGCATGAATAAATCAATCTAAAATTTTGTATATAACTGACATTTTGAGGACTGACTCTGAAATCTTTATTTAACTGTGGCCTCCGTAACATCCCAACATCGTTCAGCATTTCATTTAGGAAAATGATCACTTCTATTTAGTATTTGAAATAAATCAGTTTCACTGCCAGGGATTCTATTTTTAAATTTAAAAAGCTATATTTGTTTTGTGATAACAGTGAGCTTTCCAAAGAGACAGCTCAGGAACTTTGTGATTTTTCAGTCTTGCTGTAGCAACTAGCATTTGCTACCTATGCATTTTCCTGCCATTGTTTCCCATGGGCTAGTTTGACCTATCGAGGTCGTAAATTTTTTTGGAGTAGGAACCAGGCTTACTTTTCTGCATGTGCACGTGTGTGTGATACTTGTGTACACACGCCCACGCACAGAGGCTAGGGAAGAACATATCAAAGATGCTCAAGAAGCACTTTCACATGCTTTGATTAATGAGGAAGTTGAAATCTACAGTCATGAATATACACATGTAATGAAATGGTTATAAAATCACGTATTCCAGATTCACCTACGAGAAAATGTTCTTATGCCAGAGGCTTTTTCATGAACGTCTGCACTGTGATTTAGATGGAATTCCCCTGGATGCACAAACAAGCCCTGGTTTAATTCCTGAATCAAGTGGATTTTTTCCTTATGAAAACCTCCCTAGTTTTGGGTCTTTCACGGGCTGGCTTTGTTTCACAGGTATGAAAACAGGAAGTCAGCAATACCCAGGAAAAAAAAGATTAGCACTTGTTGCCAAACTTGTACAGCATAGGCTAAATGTGGTCAACATTTATTTTTAAAATCACTCCTTGTTATGTAAATACATTAAGTGATTTTCTTATCCGATGATACATTCCTTGAATACTATGGAATAAGTCCACTGATTTTGAATTATAAGATGGTTTTGGTTGGGAGATTTTTTTTTTTTTACACTGTAAGCTAGGTGTTACTGTCTTAGAGGGAAAAACGCCTAATTGTGGAAAATCCTGAAGCTTGGCTCACGTAACTTATACCTTATTTAAGCCCCTTTAAGCTGGTTGTCAAATTCATTTGTGATTTCTCTGTGAATATATTAAAGTTCACTGAATAATAATTACTTTAAAAATCACAAATATAAGATTGAGATCCATTTTAATTAGAGGAAGGAAAACGTTCTTTGTTAACCAGCTACCTAGATTTCGTCTTTTATTTCAACACATTTTCCTGCAAATGGAGATGTGAACTATGTTGAATTCATAACAAGAACAAACAAACATAACCTACAAATTATGAGCAATTACTGTGTTCAGCAGGTTTTTCAAGTGAACACATTTTCTTTGCTAGTATTTGTTAACTAGCTATGTTTCTTAATCTTCATAAATGCTGCAGCTTAGTCACTTTAACTCCTTTTAATCATTTGCTAAATCAGCAATGCTGTCTCTCTTTCTCGGTTAAAGTCCTCCCTCTGGTGGTTACTAAGGTGCAACTGCTCCAATCAACTGCATTTGTGTGTAAATAGCTTCGTTCAACAGCACAGCTGAATGGAGTCTTTCTCAAGGAACTAAATAAATTTCACCTTTAAGTTATTAGACATTTGAAGCAGAGAAAGTGGTGTCGTTGAGGAAGATGAAGAAGAAATATTTGGAATTCCCTTAAGGATCTACAAAACAAGCAAGGTAATTACCTCCCTCCACTGCTGACAGCTTCGCCTCCTCTCTGATAAGTTACTAGAATGTTACAAAAAAAGAGAACAATTAATAGACATGTTTATATATCAAAAGCTATTACATTCATGAGCATCTTTCTAAAATAGAATTCCTTCTCCCTTCCTACCTAGAAGCATTGAAAAAAAAATCACACGATGTAGCAGATTTCTTATTCAACTAGTAATGTTGCTTTAAATATTGTATAGAACTAAATAAATATCTTTCTATATATCACTCTTATTTTCTTCATATTCCAATAAGGTTGAGAATCAAGAAAAAGCAAAACATCAGTACACACTTATTAAATATAACTATTACACATCTACATTAGCATTCTCATTGATTTCCATTTTGAATTTATTAGATTACATAATTTCATGATTTTATGTGTTAACTTAAACTCAGGAAAAAAAAATACTAAATTATTTTCCCAGAAGTATGAGTACCAGTAAATTAATGTTAAAATAAACCTTTCCACACACAAAGATGTATGCCAAATTGTGACTATTAATTCATGTGACCTATTTTTTATTGTGGCTTGTGCAAACTATTTCTCATTATATTTTCATCAGACATGTATAGGTAATCAAAATATATTATAATGCTCTTGAAAGCACTCTCAGCTTAATGAATTTGGGGTGTAAAAATTGAACCATAACAAGAACAACAAAAAAGATTTGCACATAGTTAGGCTAAGTGGTTAAGAAGATTAGCTTTTCTGTAAATACAGACACACTTTCTACGAAGAATTGTGTTTTTAAAGCTGCCAAATTCTGCTACTTAGAAGAACTCCAAACTGGAAGTCTGTTATAGAGAGATAACTGCTCCCAGTGATTACAGTAACTGGGTTAAAACTGAGAGGGCATAAGTACAGATACATCTTTTCCTGGAGGTGATGTGACAGAAGAGGACCCATTTTGAAAGAAATGGAATAGAACAGAATATTAGGATTCTGTCTTAGGGAAAACGAAAAGTTTTATCTTTCACATGGGCTGGATATTTGGGTTACCTTTAACAATATTGATTCTAGGGACGGAGGATTATAAGGGAGAGAAATTTTTGTTGGAAAACTCGAAAGCTTATGTTGAAAATGCACTGCCAAGTCTGAAATAGTCAATAAGATCATTAGCATGTTAAATCATGCTGAAGGTAGAGACAGTGTGTCTACTTAATGAAACACATGCAAACAAGGCTAAGATCCAGCGTGGATCTGTGAATAAATAATTGCATTGAATGGGTGAAAAGCAACACCAACCATTTCTACTTCAAATGCATGCCTGGTGTGAGTAAATGAAGTGTAACACTCCACTTTAAGTTCTTTCCCCAACTTACTGCAGAAAATGAAATAAAAACAGAAACACAATAGTAGAACACATGCCAAACTAACAATGGAAAGGAGGAGGGTAAGTGCAAATATATACCTGTTGGTGTGAAGGTAAAAGACGGGACTGGAAAATCAAAACAAAATAGAAACCAGTTATTAAGCTGAAGGGAGAAAGGGAACATATCACATTAGTATAAATCAAGCAGACAGCTGAACATAAAACAAATGTAAATAACTAAGCCAGTAGTTCTGACACTCCGATATATGAATAAAACCATCTCTGAGGTTAAAAAAAGAGCTTGTCTCTACAGGTACCATTTTGAAATGTCTGACATTCTAGCATGCTCAGGAGGGGAATGGTGCTGGGTTAGCCTGTGAATGACCCTGCATTTAGTAACACAGACTTAGCTCATGGCTTTAGTACAAACAGGCATCCTCCACTATTAATCATCTCCAAACACAGGATGATGGATTCTTAAACACGTATTATCAGAGTCTTGCTGGAACCTTATCTAGAAATCTAAAAGTAAATGCTTATTATACTAAAGTGAACCACTAGGTGCACTTACGTATTCAACATCGAGAGAAAGAAAGAGAGAGAAAGAAGGAAAAGAAGGAAAGGCAAGGAAAGGGGAAGAAGAAACAAACAAAACGGAAGGAAAGGAAAAGATGAGCCGAGTAAAAGAGAACCATAAAACTTAACTGTTTACTAAGCGGAAACGCCTGACATTTTATCATATAAATGACATTTTTATCATCATAAAAAATTGAGAATGGACAGAAAGAAGTTGAGTTTTAAATTAGAATTTCTTTATCTGAGTTTACTTTTAGAAACTTCCTAGAAGTAGGCTGGACATTCTTTTAATACCAGAGTGGAAGCTAAACAATAGAACAATAACACCTCTCTGAAAACCTTCACACTCTCTGCAGTTATAAATCTTAATCTAATCAATAATGCCTGAAATTGAACTGCAGACCTCAAAAGTAGCAGCCATTCCTCCCCCACTTTTCCTATCTTCTCTCATTCCTGGGGGGTTGGATAATGCCAGAGCAATTTCCATGTCATTTCACAGGGGGAGGAGATTGACTTATTTCCAATCTCTTCATGTTACAGTAAAGTAAACATTGCTCTGGTTAAAAAAAAGCAATGAAATATATGTTATTCCCTCTAAGATTAAAGTTTCTTTAAACTGATCTTTAGTATAACAAACTAGAATATTGATTACTTATCATGTATCAAAACGCTTCCAGAAATATATTTTCTATTTCAGATTTGAACATCTCCAAGAAATTTACTGGAGAATCGGAGCATTTGGGGTTGCAAACTGAAACACTATAGCATCCTCTACAATTGTCACTTCTTCCCAAGCCACTTTGTCTCTGAGCATACTAGAAAGAACAAAAGCAAAAACCTCAATGCTGTGTCCCAATTTATACCTTGGCCTTCATTGGCAGCACAGCGATCCCCGTCTTAAGAATCCTATTGTGTTTTCTTTCAGTAAGGTCTTTTCAGTGAGTCAGTGTAATTTAGCTACATTCAAAAATTCAGAGCCATAGTAACAAGTCTTCATTAAAAAAAAAAATGAAAGGTACATTTGAAAATAAAGCTATTCAAGCAAGAATGGAGTGCCTGAACATTAATTTGCAATCACAAGGACACCAGTAAATATGAAAGGTCCCTGTCATTACTTCTTCTAGCTAACTGCTAACCCCACTTTGAGGAATTGAAGAAGAGGTGAAAAGGAGGTCAATCTATATGAAATTTTCACTGCTAGCACATCAAATAACAACTTAATTTTCAAAGCTTCCAATAATATAATAAACTCTTTGTGTACCTCAGTGACGTTGGTGCAATGTGTGAATGCATGTGGACAGGATTTCCCCAAAGTTACACTCTGCCTTGATGTTTTAAAGGTTAATGGTCTCTTTTACAAGTTTTATTCTTTAAAATAGTTCACTTTCTATTTTTCTTAAAATGACCCGGCATTGATTTTGGCATGGAAAATTTAAGATCTCAAAATGCACTTAAAAAAATTGCATAGAAATAAAATTATGAAAAAGGGTCAACAGAACAAAGTGAAGAAAGCAGAATCAAATGCTCATCAAATTACATTTGTGATTATGTTCTATGATTTCTGCTTAAACGCAGGCTAAGTTGAAGGGGCAATGGTATTAGTTTAATAGGTTTTGCACAAAGAGCACATAGGCATTTGTCAGCATGCTCAAAGTACGTTAGTAAAGGAAAAGAAACATTTCAGTAGGAAGGAGAGCTGCATGTTACATTTTTATATTTCAGGACCATGTAGAGCATTAAATTATTGTAATCACATAGCTATGGCACTTCATTGTGTTAAGAAACACAGGATTCCACTGACTGGCTATTTGCAAAACACAGTTGATGATGGAAGTCTTTTGATGAAGAATTCAAGAGACTCCACATCTATATGTTAATTAGTCATTCTTTTCCTCATTCAAATCAGATTTCCAAACATCATCTACCCCCAACATCATACCCCTTCCTGTCTCCAACACACAAAAACACCCCAAAACCCCTTGTCTACAATTATTTTTAGTCAAAGGTTTTCTATGGTAGCATGTGCCTGACATTCTTCTACTTTGTATACATAATGAGCACCAGCTCTCTTTTCAGTAACCTCCAAGCCCTATTTTCCATTTCACAGGCGGGAGTATTGACATACTGCTTCCTCCCTAGATAGGACACATATCTGAAAAAAACATATTTAAGGATGATAATGCTAAAGCAAATGTATGTACATGAAGAGATCGCTGCTGAGCCACAGGCAGGTGGCAAGATTTATTTTTATAGTATTAGGGATGCATTTGTGTTGACTCTTTCTTGCTAAGTCTCCTTGTGACGGAGAACACGGATATTTTAGACTGCTGTCCCACACTGTTTTATCTATGCATAGGGACATTCAAATTCCAGCTAAAATGAAAAATTCTGACTTTGCCATATAATTGGTCAGAGAAACAATCTGGTCAACATGTGTAGGAAATGTTCATTTATGTAGACAATTAGGGAGGAAAAAAGTTGGTGATGGTAGGGCAGAAGACTCTTTTATGGGAAATCCTCTTTAAATGTGCTTTGCAGCAAAGCAAAGCTGTTGCATTCGACTGAAGGACGGGCCCTATAATTTGTATAATTTGCCATTTAAGTAGGTACATTTTTGAAAGCAAGAAGGAGCACTAGAAATGATCTTGTTGGACTAATGACGTAAACTGTACTGCTCCTGAAAACTGGGATTTACAGCCATCTCACCTACAGGCCAGATGGAGGCCCAGAGCTGATGGCTGTATTCAGGGGACAGGGGGGTTTGTCTGTCTGACACTGTTAACAATCTCCTCTGAGAAGAAAAAACACAAAAATACCAGCAGTCTTCAGAGTTTAAGGATAAGTAGCAAAGGTAGCTGTGAAAACTTTGGTGTATCTGGGTCATCTTTAAAATTCTAAATAATAATAGTGGCCACCCAAGCTGTCTTTTTTAAAAATTGTAAACACATTTGTAACAAAATTACCAAACTAAGTAGCAGCATACACATATTCAATTTTGTAACTTTAACTATAGTAATAAAAATGCACTAACCCTCTTATCTCTGTAAGCAAAAGTACATCACTCCGTCATGCCCTCCATATCCACCAAGAAAGGAGTGTTTTATAAATAATCAATTGGCAGTATTTTCCACTGTGCTTCACAAAGGGTAACAAAGTACCCCCTGAAACCGGGTGAGACAGCTCAAAGCTTGCGTTTATAATTCCTATAACAAGGACATTAAAAATTTCCCTCAAGAATGTAAAGCAATAACGTAATTCCCTAATAAAAAAGGAAAATGGTGTAACAGCCAAAGCTAGACACACCTTGGTGAAATCTGTTTTAAAGGAACTGGGCCCTCTATATATGAAGGTCATTTTTAGAGGCTGTGCATAACCATGAATAATTTGGAATCAAATAGAAAATCAAGAGTTTTATAAACGTTTAAATAAGAAAACCTGGCAGAAGCTAATACCTTTTCTGATACCCGCGTAAGTACTAGTAAGTCCGTTCCTCTTCTTGCGGTGTCGATAGAGCCAGACGCTGAAGAGCATGAGGATGATCCAACAGGCTGCTCCGATTCCTGCAATGAAGGCAGGCTGCTTCACCACATCTGAGATCTGCTGGGCGAGGCTGACTTGGTCCTCAGGTGACACAGGGTTTCCATGGGAATCTGAAAAGCCATCTTCCAATTAATTTGGGCTTAAGGCTTAATGCAAAAATGCACACACTCCTTTGTAACTCGTTTGTGGCTGCCATTATTTTGTTAATTTCTGGATGATGATTTCTGTTTTTCGTCCCACACCCCTCACCATCATCATATAAAATAGTTCGTACTGTTTTCAGCAAAATTGCACAATTTATTCATTTTAACTCAAAGCAAGTGTGACATAATTTTACAGGATCATGCTTTAAAAAAAAAGCAATGGCACGCTGTTTCTCTTGTCAATCCAAAAAGCTCTGCAGGTTACCACTTAGATTAAGTCGCACAGGGCAGTGCTAGCCAACTGAGAAAAATACAAAAACATAACACTAAAAGATGAAATACTTTAATGCAAGTACAAATAATACATGTACAAACAAGGAATATTTAATAAGTGTGTACAGACAAGACATAAACTTTTTCAGGCTTCTATAGGCATCCTTAAATAGTACGTTCTTAAAAAAAAAAAAAAAGAAACACAATTTTATTTCCTCTCTATGCTAGATATGGAAAAGTCTCTATGTGTGTGCATGTGTGTGTACACCCAACGCTAACATTACATTGTAAGACATTTAATAGTCTTAGAAACACATTACCTAATGTAAGTTCAGAAAGACCTATAAAATTCAGGATCAATAACACCCAATGAAAAATTAAGATAACGTTACCATTGAAAGTCATGAATAATCTCTCTATTAAAAATAATCATGGTGAGCAATAGATATAAAAAAATAATGTTAAATACATAAAAGAATTATAATATCAAGGGTTATAAATAGTCAAAAGGGCTCATATTTTTCTGCTGGCCATTTTGATTCAATAATTAAAAATTGATGGAATATATGACTAATAAAATTTACTTAGTTTACATCTATGTTTTAAGCCTACTGAGTTTTTTCAAGCCCACCATAACACCAAGTCACACAAGGGGCCTGCAAAGGTTTTGTGGAAAACTGGAGGCTGGACCATCAAGCAATAAACAAGTTTGTTGGCATTGAGTGTTATCAACCCTGAGGATGCCCGTTGTGCAGAATTCCCAGCTCTGTCTGCAATTTTGACGTTCTTCTCCCACCATATCTGGTGAAACAAGAAGTTGTTGGCCCATTTCATTAAGATTGGTGCTTTCTTACAACTATTAAATCATTTGCCTCTGCTATATATTCTTGTCATCAGTTCTCATCATTTCATGTGGCCTCAGCATTGATTTTGAATCTAAGTTTAACCTCATACCAGAATCTGGGTTTTCTCATCCTTAACAATTTCAAGTTCCCTGCCTCCTTCCAGTTCCTCAACATGGTCAGTCCAGATATCTGCCTTATATAGCTGACTTACAGTGACCACCTACCTATAGGATATGTAGATACAACTTACTTGACTCACCCCAGTGACCCCACACCCCACATGGACTGTGTAGACATGCCACAGTGACCATGCTCAGACAGTGTGACCCAATGGAAATTGTGCCATTTGCACTAAGAACCCACCAGTTGGAACTCCCCAAAGGAAACCTGCTTAAGTAATGCCTTCAACAGCAAAAAGTCCTCCAACCCTAGGTCTTCCTGCTCTGGATCCCCACCTGCTGGTTGAGCACATTGCCCTGGAGGCCTTCTCATCTGCCTTTGTCAGCACACCCTCTGTCTCATGGATCTGTGAGTAATAAACTGCTTCAGTGATTTCATGTGCTTCTGTTGTGTTGCCTCTCCTGAGTCTCATTTAAGCAGCACACTGGGAGGTTTTAACTTTCCTCCCAGTCAAGGCTCTCCTAGAAGGGTGCATATTGACAGGAATAAGCTGGACACAGGTCAGATAGGAGCCCCAGGGACATCTTCCAGTATAAATAAGTTTGCTGTGCAAGGGCTACCTGGTCATGGGTTGAACACTAAGGCTTTGTGCTGTCTGCCGGGATTAAGAAGCATCCTGTGAAAGGCGCAAAGTGAACACTCACAACCAAATTCTCCAAAGCCCTGCCAGGGCAGGACTAGAGATTATAGCCACTCTGCAAAAAGAGACCTTAAGACCAACTTAGAAAGATATACAGCAATTCTGCTAATACAATCTGCTTTAAGACAGAAACATTTTTCAGTCCAAAAATACATTTTTTTCCAGAAAAATAATTGATATAACTCATTACATATGAATAACATTTTTTATGGATTCTTCTTTCAAAGGATTTTTTTCTTATTAAATGACATTGCATCTTGATAAGAAAACTGGAAGGAAAACTAAGCAGTATTCAATGATTAAAGGAACAGCCTTTAGGAAAACAGCACCCCTTTGAATGCAAAATGGCTAAATTCCTTCTCATGTTGTACGAGTGTGTGTGGTTTTTCAGTTTGCTTTTTTCTTGAACAGAATTCCAGATCTCATTCCACAGAGGGTCAAGGCTGGAAAACCTATTTTCACAAGCAGTTACCTGCTTTTCTCTGTTCGTTGAATGAAAGTTTTTTTTTTCATGTTCCAGACTCTTTTATTACCTCCGGTTATCCTAAGAGCACTTCATCCTCTTAAAGTTCATTGGGCAGACCTATTCTTCTTATTCCTAATACATTCTTGGTATCTGCTAGGTTTATAGATTTCATGGCTATTTGTGCAAGGTTAAATTGGGTAGCCTCAGATAACATGGAAACAGCCAAGAGAGGTCCTAGGCAAGCAAGCAGATGCACTTAACAGACTCCAGTGTGGTGTGACTAATGAATTAAAACAGCCGTTCTCTATCTCAATCTTTGTCTCACTGCAGCTGAGCCTATATTAAGATATGGAAAAATGGAACATATTTGTAATTTCAATGAAACCAATTTGGCCCTTAAGCCCACATGATTTAAATCTTAAATAAATAAAATGACACATAGTCATTTTCCCAATTTATCTTCCAAAAAATACAACTAAAATATCTTTGGTCATAAAAATAAACAACAACAACATATTGAATCACTACAAAGTTAATTTATGACTTCAATTTTAATAAATTAATATTGACATTTAACAAAATTGGGTAAATATTAGAATATCAACTATTTTCTCAATATAAACTGTTTTCCTCCACCTTATATAAATGTGCAACAGATGCATGAAGCAACTTATTTTGTTATAGCTTCCTGTGTTGCTGGGAACAAGCCAGGAGATATTTTTGTTTAGAAGTTTTATTTCTATATATAATCATTTTTTAAAAAATTATTTTGTTTTAACAGTTTTTGGAGAACAGGACATTTTTGGTTACATGGATAAGTTCTTTAGTGGTAACCCAAGGGCAAAAATCAAATTTTAGCCTGTGACTGTGACAGAGACAGCAAGTTTTTCCCTACAGGCTTGAACGGGGCTCTCACATAACACAGCTGTTGGGAGGAGGCTTCCTAGCTAATGGCTTGGTTTTGTAGTGAGCCCCATTCACCTGCTTGCAGTCACACTGGCGAGGAGTGATGTGCACCGTGTCTAGACCTGCACCATTAAACCCTCCCATAGACTCGTGTTTCTTTCCTCCCCTTTCTGCAGGCGCAGGGTCCATTTCAGAAGCCCTGTGATAAAGAGGCTAACTCATCCGCCTCTGATCCTCAATGTCTGTGTGGAACAGAGTCCCCACCCCATAGGTGGACTTTGGTAGACTTTATTGTATTGTAGAACAGAAATTCTGCAAATGTATCTATGACTGCAACTCACATTGTCTACATAATGGAACACCAATAATGGTCTTCAAAATAAATGAGAAGTTCAAAGTTCTTTTTGTATAGCAACGAAGTTTATGAAAACCAAGTGTTTCTTAATTATGTTTTGAAATAGTTTCCAGGATGTCATCAATATTATTAACATGCATAAATAGTATGTGACTTAATTATAAAGCTTCATACATATAATCCTTTTTGATGATTTAACAACTGGACTGTAAGGTTAGTAACCTTACACTATACTAATATTTTACCGCTGAAAAAATGCTACTCTGCTTAACTTCTGATCTGGAAGACACAGACATGAAGGTGCTATACACTTCTTGGCATCATTCATAATTTAAATGCGGCTTCTTAATATTTGAACCTTTCTTATTGCTTTTCAGTTAAAATGGCATCTTGTCATTGTTTTGTTATTGTTTGTTTTAGATTTTACTAGCATGCACTTACTAATATGTACTTTATGCTCATGCTATATTGCCTAGGATAAACTGTGGTAATGATGCTTTCGATGTCAGTTTTATTTAAATTCATCTAACCACATTAGAGGCACAAATTGTATTTAACTTTCTATCCAATCAGCACATAAACCTGTTTCAATGCTCTTTGACATCGTAATCTTTCTTTTGTTATAATACGCAATTGCAATTTTAAATAGACACTACATGTGAATATAGATTGTTCATTGCTATAAACTTCCAATTCCTAGTTTAAATTTTAAACAGAAGTTTGCTTGTTTGTCTGATTTTAAATCCAAACAACTGTGAGTTCCATGAAGGTGCAGGATGTCTCCTCATGTTCACGGACTTATCCATGATGCTCAATTAACAGTATTTGTTGAATGGATAAAAATTACATAGGACAGGATTAGGATAACATTGAATACGGACAGCCTTTTGCTTGAAATATCAAAAATGTGTGCTTGGATATGTCCAAATTTAGTTGAGATATCTATGTCTATATATCTACATCTAGTCTCTATCTCTCTCTCTCTCTTTCATTCTCTCTTTCCCTCTCTTTCCCTATCTATCGACTATATTTTAAGTACAGTTAACACCTTTTTGTAGTTCTAAGCCATATTCCATATTCTATTGAACTACCAATGGTGGGTGGCTTAACCAAATGCAAACAGGCAGAGCGGGACAAATGGTAGAGTCATAGATTGTCAAACTGGATCTGCACTGACACTCACCTAACTGGATGAACTGAGGCTCACTCTTCACCCCAGGCCCAGCCCCAGTGCTGGCTGCCACTTCCACACTGTATCGGATTCCAGGAACAAGAAAGGGAATGACCACAGAAAAGGTGGAACCATCCACTGTTTTGTTTATGTGGTATCGAGTTTCATTGCCCAGACACCAAACCTGTAAGAAGCACATAACAAAAATCAAGCTGGTAAATTACCTAAATTAATGCAAAAATCAACAGAGGATTGCAATTTTAGACTTAGAGTGCAAACTGTCACGCACTACCATAAGAAGTTTCAGAAGTTATTTTTCCCTAGAATCTAGTTTTATAAACAATCTTCTAGTCAAATTTAATGTTAAAAGTAGTTTCAACACGTCTTTATTACTTTCTCATATACTTTTAAAAGGTTATATCAGGTAAGTCTACAAATCTGTGCTTGAAGGAACTAGTTTCTACCAGCCCACTTCATTAAGATTTTTTTTTTTAACATCAAGACGTTATTTGCCAGATAAATAAGTACTTTGCAGATAGCTGTGTCTATACAGATAAAGAACAATAATCATTCAACATTTGCATTCTAGGCATGGCACAGAGGACCAGATATTGTGAAACAAAAACGAGTAGGAAACTCCAAGTCTAGTGCTTTACTTGAACAGTTCTCTGGGATCAACCTGCCCAGCTAATTTTTGTATTTTTAGTAGAAAAGGAGTTTCACCATGTTGGCCAACCTGGCCTAGAATTCCTAACCTCAGATGATCTGCCCGCCTTAGCCTCTCAAAGTGCTGGGACTACAGGCGTGGGCCACCATGCCCGGCCAACGTACTCCATATACTTTATGATGTCCTCAGGCAATATATGCCATTAACTTTAAGTAGACAATTGTCTAAACTGTAATAGGAAGTGAGATTTAAAAGAAATTTAAGCATACCAGTGTCCTCCATCATTTACACAATATCCTTCTTTTTTTCTTTGAATGTTAATATTATTTTAATATAGTTTTAATACATAACACCAAGAAATGGTCGGATCCTGTACCACGAGCTGACCATCTGGAAATAAAGCCTCTTTTGTGACTTTATTTTCTCCAATTACATTATGCAGCTGAACTGAAGCCACAAACTGATTTTGTACCATTCAATCAGGTTCTGAAAGGCATTTTATTATTTTAAATTGACCATGAAGTTAAGTGAAATCCACCCTTTTGCATTTCTTCAGGAGAGAAATGAGTTCTAACTCTTAGGGGAAAATGCCTATATTACACAATTTAGCTTGAGAGCTGAGACATCACCTCATTTTAAATCCTTAAAAACCTTCTATAGCATTCTATTTTACCATACTAGCACATAGTATCTTGTCCCTGCCTAGTATTGAAACAACCTAGAAACTCTTAAGAAAGCACTTAAAAGTACAGAGACTTTTACCTTTTAATGACTCAATTATGCTAGAAAATCTTACTTGAAATATCTTAAAACATCCACAGTGCACTTATGGCAGTCTTGTAAATACTTTTAAATATACTCTGTTAATATATACAAATTTCATAAAGAGGTTTCTCAATTTGTTTTAAAAAATCTTTTGAAAATAAAATAAAATCAGGCTCAGGATACTTGGTTACTGTACAGGTTAATTTGCTACTCAGAAGAACATGCATAGTCTTATATGGGTCTTAACTAGGGATGCACATCATTAACGCCAAAAGATTCACCAAAATATATGTGCAAGGGACCCTGACAGATCAACTGAATCAGAAACTCACAACCATTGAACAAACAAGAAAATGTTTAAAAAATAATTTTACATGTTGCTACTTGGACCAGCAGATGGCGCCAAATACCCATAAACAAATACCAGCTGGCCTTTTCTTTGTGGATGGCGGGGGCTGTCCATCAGGATATTAATACACATGTATTACCTTGTACTCTTGGACCATTCCATTCTGAGTGTCTTCCGGAGGTGGCTGCCAACTAACAAGAATTGCAGTTCCATTTCCATCATTCTTTGATACAGTTACACCTTGGGGTGGGGCACTGGGTGCTATTGTTTTAAAAGGTAGGTTATTAGAATGTGCTAGAGAACATCAAAGCAGGTATTATCAAAACCTGATAATAAATATATTAATATTATATTAATATATGCAGGGTTTTTTTTTTTAGATGGGGTCTTGCTCCATTGTCCAGACTAGATTGCAGTGGCGGGATCTCAGCTCACTGCAACTCCCGCCTCCCAGGTTCAAGCAATTCTCCTGCCTCAGCGCCCCCAGTAGCTGGGATTACACGTGCCCACCACCACGTCCAGCTGATTTTTGTATTTTTAGTAGAGGTGAGGTTTCACCACCTTGGCCAGGCTGGTCTGGAACTCCTGACCTCAGGTGATCCGCCTGCCTCAACCTCCCAAAGTGCTGGGATTACAGGCATGAGCCACCGTGCCCAGTTGCATATGTTTTAAAGACGTATCTCATCCAAGTCTGAATAGTCCCAAATTACTAAGTTGTTCCTCAGTCAATGCTAACTCATTGCCATTGTAGGTTTTCCATAACCAAAGTTAAATACCTTATCTCCACTAGACATCCTAGGACAACTTCTATTCCTTCTACCCTGTAACTCTAGTCTCATTTTCTCTCCAGAAATGTTCAAAAGTATGACAATGAATGTTAACCATTCATGACAATTATTTATACAGCCAAAGTGACAAAGACATGTTGGGGGAAATCCTGCTATTATTTCATGTAATCTTTGACCTTTATGGAAATATTGTTTACTTTCTAGGTATAGGGTGGCCAGCTATAGTGGTTTGTCTAGAACTGAGGTGTTTTACGTGTGATGAGATTTAAGAAGAAAATGGTAATCCCAGAAAGTCCTGGGCAAATCAACACATTATTCACCTTGCTTACAAATTATGGATCAAAATAAACAAATAGAAAATACTGAATGGAAAACAAGCCAAATGGAAAACAATTTCATTTTTAAATGTGATCGTTCCAAATAATGAAATTCCCTCTATATGCCATTAAGTAATATAATGTTCACATTTGCACATTTGTATGTAGGCCGGTATTGAAGCAAGTCAACTGTATAGCATTGTGCTTTTCTAGTTTTCTAAATAAACAAATACTTTTAGCAAGATGTATGTTCAATATCAAGAAGGTCTATAATTGATGCCACTATTAATATTATAACAATTTTAATTAAGCTAATAAAATCCTAACAAATAAATATACTGCAATGCACGGAAATCATAAGCTTCATCATACTTGCCTTCTTCTAGGGTTTTGGCAAACTTGATTTCACTATCTGCTCCTTGAAATTCATTAAAAAAAGGGCGAGCCTTAATTTCATAGTTGACTCCCTTTTTGAGATCAGGGATAACCACGCTATTTTTGGTTGGGGTCCTCACTTCAAAAACTAACCACTCTGATTCTCCGTGGCTGGCTCCAGATGGCCGATAGAGAATTTTATATCCTTGAATATACTGAGACTGTTGATCCACCTATTTAAAAGATAAACAAAATGGAATTATTCATATTATTTTATTGGTTCATTAGAAAATAATAAAAATGAAATGTTATAAAATGCAAAACATTCTGTCTGTCTTCATCTCACATTCTGACACAAGAAATGTGTAGGAATTTGAAAGAAAAAAATAAAACTCATTATTTGTGGACAACATGAGTGTGCTCGTAGAAAATCCAAAAGAATCTGCAGCTAAATATTCTACTTATTCAATAAGTAGAATACTGAAAAGAATTCACTATCGTTTGTAAGGTGATATGAGTTTCTTTTTTTTTTTTTGTTTGTTTAGTACATATTCTGCTTACATAGGTGATACGAATTTCTATGGCATTTAAGTTCTATGCTTCATGAGGAAATGTGAGGCCTCACTGCCGTTCTGACATTTCATGTAAGACATTCCTGGGCCAAGGGGATGCGAAGGTAAAATGTTTGACTACTCTCTGATTTTAAAAACCTTCTTAATATTACTTGGAAATATTTCTAAGCTAAAAAATCTGTGTAATAATGGTCCTATCACAAGTTACATATCATAGGTAATACTATGTGTTTCCTTCCTGAGACAGGTCAAGTTCACTACTGCAGCACAAAAGGAAAAAATACACTTAAGATACAACTTTTCTCTGTTCAAAGCCAAACTAATAGCTACTATAATCAACAGGGCTTACACTATAAAGTTATCATTGATGTACAAACAGGCAACAGATAGTTACATTTTATATGCATTGCAATGATCTCACGGACATCACCTGCTTATTAAAACTGAGATCAAATATTGTAACAACAACTCACTGTCCAGTGCACTTCGATGGAAGAGGAAGAAAGGATGGTGGGGTTGTGGAGGTGCAGGACAACATTTCCCAGTTCTCTCTGGACCTGCTTGTGGTCCACACCCTGACTTGTTGGTGGAACATCTACAACAATTCAAGAAAACTGTGTCAGATTCTACACGATGTTACTGAATGAATGAAAGCATGGTAAAACGAACCTTTCATTCATAGCAACTCTCAGTAAAGAGGAATCCAAGCCAGGCTGTGATACAGAAAAAAAAAAAAAAAATTGGAATCCTGTAACCTTTTTGTTAGGATCTGGAAAGTAAGAGGGGAGAGAGATAAACTGGGAGACACACAGAGAGGGAATACAGAGTAAATGTATTATAGAAAGTCAGAGAGAGCAGGAAGCAAAGACAATGGCAAATAGCAATACTTAGTGGCTCCTGCTACCACATGATTGTCACTTTCCTGATGAAAATGAGGGCACTATGCAGTCCCCTCTGAGTTTGTTAAAACCTACCATAGTGATCCTAAATATGCCAGAAAGAAAAGTGAATGAAATTGCAGCAGAGTGGCTAAGCAACAGAAACAAAGGAGATACAGTTAGTGAAAAGCAAGAACAGAAAGAAGTCAGATACTTTACATCTTTTAAGATGAACTTAGATATCTTCTCATATAAGGTACATGGTAAGTTAGTGGCTACAATGGAGGTGATACAGCAAGCCACCAAGAAAGTGAAATACAATAAATCTGATTAGCTTCATGAGGAAAAATATGTAACATCTATTTAATTGATGCTTTTTTAGTTATTGTATCACAGTAACGGAGGTTTAATTAAGACTTCTTAATCTCAAAAGCCCCCAAATTTTAGAAAGTAAACCAAGAACACAGTAAGAATGAAATGGCTACTAATGTTAATTTATAAGGGTTTTGTTAAGCTTCTTAATGTCTATAAGCAAAAAAAAAATTGCCCATTTCTGAAGTGTTTTTCTAAACTCAGATGTTTTGCTTTGTTTATAATAGTAACAGGGAATACATGGGAGGAAGAGAAGAAAATATTACTTTTGGACTTCAGAATCCTCTTTCTCAAAGTATTGTATTTTGACACCTATAGTGCAGAACATTCCCCATTACATAAAAAACAAAAGTGAGAATTGTAGTTTACTGAATCATTAAACACCTTCCAAGAATTGATCCTGGGTCGAAAGCACAAACATGAATATTAAGAATGAGATTGATAAGTATCTCTGATGAAGTTGAGGGAAGCTAGGCATGTGGGAGAGATGACATCGAGAGTGTTATCAGACACTCTTACATATTGTTTGGTTGTTTTTATACTTAACCTAGAAATTAAGCTGATAAATAAGGAAGATTAAAAAATCCTGAGGTAATTCTGGCGTCCCATACTTCATCTTACCTTACCAATATTTTTGGCTAGCACGTGCCCTCAGGATAACTATCATCACAGCCTCTGCACTCTGTCATCGCATTCCCCTCTTCCCGACCCCCCGGTCTCAACTGCTCCTATGACTTCAGCTGCCATCCATCTCTAGGGTAAGAGTGGAATACTCACAAGAAAACAGACTTGGGTTTGCACCCCACCTTGGCAACTTAAAAAGTGCATGACATTGGGACAATTTCCTAACATCACTATTTTACTGTTTCTTTGTGCTTCCAATGGTGACATCAAAGGCAGCTAATCTTGAGGGCTGTGGTAAAAGTTGTCTTGTGCTAAGACATAAAAAGCGTTTTTCCTGAGAGCAGGAATTGGGCCAGTATTTGTGGACCAATGGTATATAGCACAGCGCCATATACATACATGTTGCTTCATAAACATAGATTCAATTAAAATGTGTTCATGTATGAAAAACACATACATTATGTCGGCTCCCAAATATTTCCCTCGTATGTAAGCTCCCATCCTCACAAAATCATCTGCTTTTCAGAAAGTATCTTCAAATACAGAAATAGCCATTATATATGTTGCTGCCATGATCTCCATCCCAACCTCTAATTCCTCTGATTTGAGATAAACTTGCCATTCAGTTCCTTCATGAAAACTGCTAGATTCTCCCACCAAGAGGACACATGACAGCAACAGCAGTGTATAATATTATAATAGAAATGTTCACGTCAGAGAGAAAAAGGGAACGTGATGCCTAATAATATAGTTTTGAGAAGTTTATGAATTGATCCTGTTACTGTTTTTGTTCACTTCCTCCTGAAAGAAATGTATGACAATGTAAAAAGGTCTTTCCCAATATTCAGAATTAGACTTAAAGAAAACCTCACTGCTCCAGCCAACTGTTTCCGCCAATGTCAAAACTCTGTATACACAACCTCTGAGTGGAGATTATCCAGGCCCCACCCATTTATAATAACTGATATTATCTTACGTATGATATATATATATATATATATATTACATATATATATAATATATATATTACATATATATAATATATATATAACATATATATATAATATATATATAACATATATATATAATATATATAT